>NW_025787182.1:0-14573 GCF_021130785.1 Homalodisca vitripennis
AAAAAATCACTTTTTAGGAACTATCATTTTTCGTAATATCATGGGGGACGTTCCCGCAAGGAGCTCGGTATGGAAATCTTTAATAGGAGCATAGGTTTAAATATGCACATCATTTTAACAGGTCTTATTCCATAGCAGAGTTAATGCCGCAAAACCGACCACTCCAAAAAGATTGATCCAGCTACAAAATGGCGGCTGTTCCCAATAAGGTCTTTACTGTTGTTACATTTTATTAGTAGCCACTAACCATCAGCTAAAACCCAAAACTGCCAACCTAACGAATACTAGACCAGCTAACTACTACTTTATGCTTGTCAGTTGCTACAGAAGCACTGAATTATGAACGTTAGTTATCCCTCAAGGGTTTCAAAATTTTGGTCCTAATATATTGATAACGGGAAAAACCTTGATAACTGTAACAATCTAGAAATTCTCTTATCTTGGCGGTCGCAAGTTAGGACTTTCCTATTAGTCTCCCCAGTATCCAGTGAGGATTTTCGCTACTCCAGTATCGGCAATTGATGCCTGTTTACGCTTCCATATCGTGCATAAATGAACCACTCCGTCCGGAAAACACAATATTGATTACATCAATTTCGTTCGCGATCTATTATTGAGCCATCATAGTTTCACAAAATTCTATACCACGCAATTGAAATCACACTTTCGTTGACGTTCGTGCACCAAGTATGAACCTTTAAATAACGGCCACACTTAAAATTAGACCCTTTCAGAAGTTTTTTAACAGACGCTAACAGAGATGTCATGAGCTTTGTGCCGACCTGAGCGTAGAGGACTCTTGCGGATTCCTCAATAAATGACTGCAATACATCTAAAGAGTTGTCTTCGCGTTGTCGACAGTAGTCGGGCCTTCGCTGACCTCCCTCCAATGACGAATCGGAAACACTTCACCTGATTTCCCACTAAAGCGCTTGAAACCATTTCTCCCCTACAGTTGTTCTAGAAAATTGGCTGCCCTCTCGTGAATGTAGTCATTAAATAAATGGCTATGCTTCCCCTCGTGTGCATCGTCACTGTTATTTCCCCAACCAACCATCATAAGAAGTGTTTATACGTTCACGTTCGTCATGCCGACATAGTTGTAGTTCGAAGAAACTACAAGCAATACAGACAAATCTCTTTTGTACTAAAGCGCACTGATTAGAAAGGCAATGGACAGCAGTAGCTAAAACAAGAAAACTAGAATAGCCTACTATGAATAGACTGGACTTAATAGGAAACGTCCAATAACTGACGACCTGCCAATGATCAAGAGATTTCTCTAATTGTTAATGTTATCAGGTTTTCCCCGTTTACAATGATATTGAGGACCAAATTTGTAACCCTTGCAGAGATAGACTTATTCGTCATAATTCACTTCTGTACAAACTGACAAGCCATAATCGTAGTAGTTAGCCTGCAGTATTCGCCTTGGTTGCACAGTTTTGCTTTACTGGGATTATGGACTACTAAATTGTAACCAAGCTAAACACTTTGACACAGCCGAATTTTTGTACTGGATCAATCTTTTTGTAGTGCGGTTTGCGGCAATTAAACTCTGATAGATAAGACCTTTAAAATGATGTAGCCATTATTTGACCTATGCTCCTATTTAAGATTTCCATTCGGACTCCTTGCGGGACCGTCCCCATTATATTACTGAAAACTGATAGTTCCTTTCAAAAAGTGGATTTTTTGGTTGTAGTATTTGATCGTACCAAATCTTGTGGGATTTATCTGTTATCGTTCAGAAAATATTATACCCGTGCAGGACTCCTTATGTACACCCTGTATAAACTAAGATTGTTTATTAATTTTGGATAAAATGTTACTATTGGAAACCATTTAGTCCAAAAAATTATAATAGGGGAATTTAATTTATTTATATGAAATCCTGAGTATGGATTAAAATTTTATAAATAACTTCAGAGTACTTTGAAATTTATTTTAAATTTTTAATATTGAAAAGTTTAATAAACTTTGGTTTTCATCCAAAAAATTATGTTTTTGGCTACGTCGCACAGTTCTATAGAATACGGTTTAAAAATGGGATTTGAAAATTGTTAGCAATGAAAAATGTTTTATAAGCAAATGTTCAAAATGTAAATAATTAGTTGTAATCATGGTTCACAATATGCTACCCTTCTTAAATTTACTTCGAGTTTAGTTTATTGGGATAATAATATATGGAGGGTGTAAAATAATTTGACACTCTTTTCTGCAGCTAATAATATGTCTTCTTAACAAATAATTTTTCCAGATATTCTTCAAATGAACTGCAGTAGTACTGATCCGAAACCGGTGAAGCAGGGCGCGAACGTTCTACAGGTCCTGCACAGACACTGGTGAGGAAGAAACACAATTACCTGCCATAATATAAAAAATTTTAAAATTTTAATTTACTTATTTTAATAATAATACAGTTTTATGAATTGAAATTTGTACGAAACTAATTTAACCTCCTTAGTTTAATATCAAACGAATACAAGAAAATTTTTGGCAATATTTTGTTGTAGTGATCAATTTCTTCGCATTCTGTGGAAATAATACTATGAAGTTTTATCTTCTTGAATTTTGTGCCTCATCTCTTTCAAATTTTTGTACATTAACAGCGTCGAAGGCTAAACTGAATGGTCAATACCTCGATGAGATTTAATATAATGTCCTTTACCATTAACTTCAAACACATAATGAACAGTCAATTACATATTTTTAATTATTTCACAGGGTTCCAAAGCAGTTTTAATTTGAAGTTTAAACATTTCATTAATAAAATGCTTTTCGACTTGAATTTAAAATCATATTTTTTGCTGATTTAATAGTATTTTTCTCGAGCAAATGAACCTATGTCAAACACCCATATATCCATTACCACATGGCTGTGGACTTTCAACATCATCTAAGTTCTTTTGTTGAAGATGTATTTTCAAATTTGAAATATTAATCCCCATTTTCAACTAATATTCTTAATGATTTAACATACCATATTATAATATTTTATGTTGGGGTTTCATTCTCGATCATTTCTTGCAGAAAACGATACGATAGAGGTTGGGTTTGAATATGTGTTTTACTAAGAGTAATAAAGTCAACATTACATTGCAATGTAAACATTAAATTTTGATTGTAGTATTTAAGTTTAATTTAAATTTTTAATTGACTCTACTGTGGAATTGTAAAATTTAAAATTAAAGAGATTTTATTTCCACTCAGAATGTATTAATATTATTGCCATATAAACATATTTCCAAAATTATCTTAAAAGTGAAAATAAGAAAGTAATGTAAAGTCGTTCAATTTCAAAGACACGTGGACGAGTTGGGTCTGGAGCCAATGTTCCGAGGTGTTGGACAAGGTAGGGCTGCCGCGATCGCTGCCCAACGCCACGGGACTGCCAGCAGTCTCGCTTTGGGTCATACTCTTGCTGCCATCCAGATAATACTCAACAGCGACGTCCTGGTGCAGCTGAGTACTCACCTCGACCCCACCACCAACCGCACCATTTCCTTTTTCTCTTTACTGGTATAGTACAAATCTCTACTTGACTTTGGGGATGCCTTATTGAGATGCGCCTATCGTAACATTACACGCTTATCATCATAGGGCATATAATTTTAAAACGACCTAAGTTTCCCCCTTTTTGATTTCTGAGAAAATGATTTATTCTCTGTGTATTAGTTTTGTTCTAATGTTTGAAAATTGATATTTTTGAAACTCAGTGATAAAATTCAGAAATAAAAAATTCGTATTCATTTCAGTATACAAGGTTGTTGTTATTCACAATGGAATTCAATCATTCTATTACAATTATTAGGTTAATGTTTTTTGCAGCTCGATATTTTAAGAAATAATGTATGATCATGCAGTCCCTAGTAGAGATTATTTTCTGGCTAGTCTATACCTGCCTGTATAATATAGTATCGGGGAGTTCTGTGAAATGCGGATTTGTTACTTTACATATGTGCAATCCAGTAGATTTCCAGGAGCGGTCCATGGACTACTCCAAATGTCGGTATACAGAAGTAGATTGTTGACTGGCTGAGAGAGTGCTCACTCTATTCACATATTCATATTTACATGTAAAATGGGATTCTGTTGTCAATCCCTTTATCTATCTCCAGAATATTTTAATCAAGGGTCATCTTATACACGGGTTTTCTCATAAAATTACCTTAAACTTACAATACTAGGACCTGTTTTATTAAGTTTTTATAAATACAAAAAACCATAAGAACATTATTTATTTCGCCCTCTTAATTTACCGTACCATAATTTCAGGAAGATCTCGTTTTATATGATAAGGTGCTGATAATCCAGGGTGAAATCTTTTCACTAGACGTAATTTTACTAACGAGGCCATTTCCGAAACCATGTTTATATAAGCGTTTTTCATTTATTATTACTATGTATGAATGACCTCCCAGTTTATGCATATCTTGGTGAATGACCTTTGTATTACAGCAGGTGCACTGAAACTTTGAATTTGGCCTGCAAAGGAGTTTTATTAAACATTACGTTCATCATCACTATCTTGGTATTGTTTCAGATGGAGTGTCATCCCATACACTTTAATTAATTCTTAAACTGAGACATTGCAAGGAATTTAAGTTAAATAAAAATTACTTTCCAAGATGTAATTATTATGAGGATCACACAGTTTTAAACTCACTAAACAATGCGTATGTGTTAATAGAGAATTACGGCAAATAGTTTTTCTAAGCTATTGAAGTACTAAAAAGTATTATTAAGAAACCAAATTTATTAGTTACTTGAAATGCCCCATAGGAACGTTAATTTTAAGAGTAAGACAAAGAGATTTCCCTACCGGTTGCAGGTATCTCCCAGCTTTCCAGCCTACTTCCTCACTATGTACCCGAGGTGGTGACGTCAGAGGAGCCCTCACTCTCGGGCTCACAGGGAACCAACTGTTCCAAGCTTCCGGTTGGCCTTACATCTCCGAGGTGCTGAGGGAGATCTCTCCACGTCTCTAACAACACCGGGCTGGTCACCCATCGCCCTGCGCTTGCTCTTCACCTGACAAGGCGCTCACTCTCTTTAGAAAACGGTTTTGTCACTCAGGTGCAAACTTTGTATTCTTTTGTAGTATTTTTTCTTTAAGGATAATAATTCAATAGTACTAATCATTTAAACAAGGCATTATATACTGACTCCGAGAATGTATATTCTAGTTATAAATAGTTTGTTTAAAGAAACAAATTAAATATGCGTTTTTTTATGGGATAGCGATAATAAACTTCATACTCGTATAACGGTTCACCGAATGCATAAGAGTTCTTTTTTTTTCAGGACCAATGTTCTTAAATTATATCGGCCTAAATAGTGATTAATTGGACGCTTTCTTCATGAGATGATTTAACTTATTTAAAGAAAAAATTATAAGCAAACTTGCTCTCTAATTTAAAAATGTAGTTAATTTTACGCAACGGTTTTTTAAACGTGGTGGTAATTATTTTACTATTTTACTGTATCAATACAAAAGTTTTTTAAACTATTGATATTAAATTATACTAATAATTATATATTTTTTACTATAACCCTCCCTGAGTCCCAGAGTAAATCTGTGTTTTAAAGTGTCAAAATCCTAAGTGGCTATATTTAGTACAATAGTGCCTGAACTGTGCTTGAGTTCCTGGACAACCATCCCTCTAAAGTGGGTCAAAGACCTAAGTGGCTAATTTTAGCCACTCGCAAAAAATAAATTCACAGAGTCCCTCCTAGTTGTGTTAATTCCCATTCAGGTCGCAGCACTATGATAGAAAAGATACAGTTTTTGGCCCATAGTAGTTGCAAAGTTTTTTGCCACCAGAATTGCTCTAGGTATGCTCCAGTCTTTCTTAACCCTAAAAATGACTGACCCTCCAGAAAAAACGTGAACGGCACAAAAACGTTCATGTAAGTATTTATTAATATATTTTAGCCTTAGCTCGTACTGATATCATTAGTATAAGAACTATGTCTGCGCATTTGTAAACGACTAAATTGTGGACAATCGGCTTTTGTTTAAAGTGTAGCTTATACACAGGTTTATTTTTTGTTAGTTCACTAAAAATATAGGCACTTAGGCGCTATAGACTATAAACCCATGATTTTTATAGTTCCTTTTTTTAGTCACTTAGGTCGTTTAGCTAAAATGTTTTTTCTTAAAAAAATAATAACAGCTGGACAAATATTATAATGTAGTTGATTAATTTATGTGTTTTTATAGGTCAAGGCAATCAAAACCCTCACTACGAACGGCAGTCAATCTAGATGATTCTGAGATTGAGGGGCGCGTTAAATGATGATGATGAAGAAGGGGAACTTGTTGAGACACAGAGACCCCAGGCTTTTTTTGAATGAGTGAATGGAAGTATATTTGGAAAATTGGTAGTGATGACAACCGATGAAGACCCCCCACATAACGAGCCTCCCAATGAGCCGGATCCGTAAAGGAAGAACACGTCAGAAGAGGATCCACAACCAAGAAGCAATCACAGCGAAAAGTAAGTAAGTATAACTAACCTGAATTTCCACAAAATTACTTATTATCTTCATGTATTCTGAAATATATTACTAAAAATATGTAATTATAGTTCCCTTGTAATTTTAAATAATAAGGATTGCTATAACAAAGCTTAGTACATTTAAAAGGAAGTGAAAAAAAATATGTCATGTCAGGTTGTTTAAATTCTGGAACACATTGAGTAGAAAAGTTTAGTACATTTCCAAGTATTTATTTTAATTTTAACAATCTTTTTTATTTAATTTTTGTTTGGAAAGTAGCGAAAAATAATTATGGAATTGTTTTGGTTCCAGGGCAAAAGTGAGGAAGAAGGCGAGCCTCACTAAAGAAAAAGGGAGATGGGGCTAAGAAATCGAGAAAAACGAAAAATCAGGACAAGGATTTTTCACCCCCCATGGAGCGACAGGGGACCATTCAATCCGACACCGTTTGAGACGATTGCCTCAACCAGACATACCTACCTTATCGACAGTGATTGACTGGAACAGCTAGAAACAGTATGATACAAGCAGTAATTTCGTGACGATGATATTCTTTTAATAACAAATAGTATTGAGAAATCCAAATCAGAAACATGACTTGTTTGAAAAACAGGAAAGGACCTAAAACTAAGGGACTACTATACCTGAGAGTTAAAAATTTGGCTTAGGCATAAACTTTTGTGATTTCAGCTCTTACAAGTACCAAATTGATATAGAATGTGTTGGGAAAAAAAGTGGACGTGATTTTCCACTTGTTAGCAAAACAACATGGCGAGAGATCGCTTCTTTCCTTATTAGGAACTGGATAAAACTTTGTTTTTGATATAACGAAATTACAAGCAGACGAAAGAGAAAGCTGATAAGGCTCGTGGCAAGGTAAGATCCTTTACTTGACCGAATCTTAGAGGGCTGTTTGAAGACAGAACAACGAACACAGGAATTGGAGTATCAGACCGACGTAATGGAATAGTGCCTTTTTTTCTGGAACGTGTCTAGTCAAGCAACACATACCCAACAAACCACCAATCCCAACGGGTTTGAAAGTTTATGTTTCCTTGCTAATTCCAAACGGAACTTATCGTTTGTGATTTTACTTGTTTATCAAGGAACCAGCCACATACGTAGAAAACCCAGAAACTTAGAGCAATTACTGGCAGTGTGGAATCAGCTGTTCCCTTATCAGCTTACTAGGTCTTTAGTTTCCCGGCCACACATTTGTATGCCGATATGAATGTTTTCACTTTCAGTTAGGGCTTGCCTGACGAACTCCGTGAAAAAAGGTTTTAGATTAACTGGAACAATCAAGTGAAAGGGGACAGAAATTTCCCGAAACTACTGACCTCATGTCCAAGTGACAAAGAGTTTTAAGAAAGCACAATGAAAGGGGCAACCAGTTTTTTTGCACTGTAAGAAGAAGGAAAAAGATAAAAATGGAACAAAAGACAGAGGGGAAAAGTAGCCTATAAACAAAGTGGTCTAGAACAACATACTGTGGTATGTATGAATATCTAACTGCTGAGTCAATCGAGCCTTTGTAGAGTGAAGTAAAAAAGGTGGTCTAAGGCCAGGCAAACGAGTTTTATTCAATGTTGTTTCTCAACCGTAAAGTTATCAATGCATATAATTGCAAAAATGGGAGGCGTAGACTTAGCTGATAGAATGCTATTCGTATTGACTCCTCACGAGGCCCCGGACAAAGAAAATGGACATTGAGATGGTATTCCTTTCATTTCCCTTTTGATTTGAGCCTTAGTAACAGTTGGCTTCAGATGCGGTGAAACCAAACAAAAAAATACCAAATTCCAAGCCAAAAGGAATTTCCGACAAATTCAGGACTTTTTAAACCATTAAATTTGGGGAGAGTTGCTAAATTGAGAATGACTTCCAGCCAATGAAGCTAGTTGCTTCGAATGACAAAGTATCTAGAAGATAAGGTGGGATTAAACCCATTATTGGAGAGCAGGAACGAGTAACGGGCTGACCCTACTCCAGAAAAAAAGAATTGAAGAAGCAGCCTCATCTACCTGAGGTTACAAAATAAAAGGTAATTCAAAAAATGGTGTGCTATGCAGAATTGCCAAGAAAAAATTCTACTGTATATTGTGTAAAGTGTTAAATGTGGTAATCTTTGTTTGAGTTAGGTGGGCGGAATTGTTTCCGAAAAGTTATTCACATTCGAAAGTGAACTTTTCACAGTTGACTCCAAGATGAACCATTTTACCAAAATAAAATGTAATAATGCCCTTCTAAACCAACTCTTTTTTATACTTATTACAATGTACATAATAAAGACATATTTCAATTTAAGGTCCTAGGCGTTAATATTTTTTTTCCTCTGAAGACCTAAAGTGCCTAATTTTTAGGAACATCTAATAACACCATTTTGTAATAACGTAAAAAATACTATTAATGTGATTTTTTCTCATAAACAACAATTGGAATATGAGAACATCAATTTAACCTTAATTGTAATGATAGAATTAAAACTCCCCACCTTTTTTACCCTGGGGACTCAAGTGGGGGTCGGAATGATTGCTCTAAAAAAAGGCACTTAGGCGTTTGGTTCCAATTTTGCTCCCATAAATAATTTGGGGACTCAAGGTAGGATTGAGGAACCTAGTTGCCTTATATTTAGGCACTCTAAGACTCAGGCAGGATTAAATAATAGGTTAAGTTTTATTGAACGTGTTGAAAAGCTTAATAACATTTGTGATGAATTCACAGTGTGTCGGTATAAGATGAAATAAAAGGAAATAAAGTTGATTAACTGTAATAGTAAGAAAATATTATTAAACATTATGTACGGCATAAAAAAAGAATATGGAAAAGTGTATTTTTATAACGGTACGGTGGACTATGTGATTTGTAATAATTTACATGTCCTAATTTAAAAGTTTCCTTTAAAATAAGAAACATTGCTTTTTTTGGAAACCATTGTAAAAAAATAATATTTAATATAAAAAAATTTACGAATTCAAAATTTTTCTCCATTCGGGACTAGAATTTTTTACATGGGAAATTTTGTGTGGAGAAGGAGGTGTATGTTTTGGAAGTGGAAACTGTGTTTTAATTGAGCAGCTTATATATTCAGTAAAAACTTTACGACTTTTCTTAACTTTGTTCAAGTTCTTTAACTATCTTTCTCCACTCCTCACTCCTGAGATGTATAAATTGCAGTTAAACTGGTGGGTAATTACCGACAAATTATACAAAAAATATTACTTTAAGCCAGGTTACTTTCCTGTTAAGAGTTAATGACACAATAACACCAACTATCTATCATTAATGTTTACTTTAAATACATTGATTTTGCGTATACGATGTATCAAAATAATTGGTAATAGGCCTAAAACACTGTCCATTACCCCAGAGGAACTGAGAAAGCAGCATGTATGTTTGTAGGATATAAGACGGTCCTGAGGACTGAGGATCATCTCCTCTAGTGACTACCATACAAGAGGCCTGATGCAGGATACGATGGGACAATCGCCCAGGAACTCTACTTTCCAGCTCCCTCAGGTCGGTTAAATATCAATCAACAATAAAAAACTTAAAAAAATAACGAAAATTAATTAAATTTTAACTTTTCTCTTTTTTCTTCTTTTCCCCTTGTTTAGTCTATAAATTGGTTCTTCATCTGTTAGAGTTGAAAAACGTATTTTCAACACTGGACTTTTTACCTTGTTGGGATTTTTGTTTTGTTTGTTTTTTTTGTGTTGCCCGTGGTGTTTTGGTTTATTGTTTGTTGTTTAGAATACTTTAGAGCTGTTCTTTAAATTAATGGTATTACACTCATTTTAAACGCTTTTTTTACCATGAAGTAGTTTTAATTAAATAATCAACCCTACCTGTTTGTCTAAAAAAAAAAAAATTTATATTCAAACTATTTTATTGTTCCTTTAACCTACTAATATTACGTTTTTTATTTAACCTCACAATAGTTGCATCCTAGTTCCTGTGTAATGGGAAACCGTTTGAAACAAATAAAGTTGGCTGCATTATGAAGTACAATGGTTAGTACAAGTCCTGTTATTTAGAGAATATGTTATATTAGGTTTGTGAGTGGGTATCCTAGTCCCCTCCCACCATCTTTCCCCGATTCGATCCCAGATGTAGTTTATTAATATTATAAATAATAGAAACTAACGTATCTAAAAGAGTAGAAACTCATGTAGATAGACTAACTACCAGAAGGAATCCTAATACTATCATCCTCTAAATATTTTCAAAACATTTAACCTTTATATATACGTGAAACTTATTAACAAAACAGGAAATAAAGCATTAATAATTTATATATATATATATATATATATATATAATATATATAATAATATAAAATATACTGTATATATATATATATATATATATATATATTTCTATATATATTATATATAGCTGATTGTTCACTATGTTAACTAGATATAGTAACTCTCCCAATCAGCTCAAATACATAACAAATAAAAGATGTTTTACCATATTTCATACACATTATTATACGCGTAATACAGAACCCTAAAAAATTGTATTCTGTTTTACGTAGTAGACACTGTGGACAGGAAATTAGTTGTCCTTTACCGATGGTGCTGTGCTAGCCCGCACTTACGACCATTTGGAAACTATACAATACTTTAAAATCTTGATTCAAACGAACCAATAAAGAATCGTTTCTTCTTAGTTTTAATTATTATTAATTGATTGTAATTTTTAGGTTTACCCACTAACCTGTCCTTCTACTATATAACATTTACCCAGGTTTTGGGGTATTTTAGAGTAGGTGTATTTATCCACCATCGATGAATCTCAAATAGGGGGCGATTCTCTGATAGTATTATTTTGCTTACGATGAAGAACCACTTCTTAGATACTCTTTTAGCTTAATGAAACAAAAATAATAAATCTACACTGAGTTTGTGTATGGTTTACAGCTGTGATTGGGCAGAGTACCTCCTCACACGCTGATGAAAGGTAATCAACGTTTTCCCCTCAACATCGACCTCCTCCAGATTAAGCGTGTCCCAGTAGGTCCAGCTTACATGTGTATGTAGAGGCCTTAGCCCGGAGGCCTGTCCCTAAACTCTAAGATGCCTCAACAAACAATAACGTTATAGTATCTCACTGTCCAAAGAATTCTGGGGAATGTTTGGGATAGTCATCTTTTGAATTACTTTTAACTAAATGTGAACTGCAGAGCATTTTTCCTTTATTTGGTTTTGCAAATTAATTTTAAATGGTTTTATAGAAAAAAATATTTATAATACTTACTCCTTAAGACACCGTTTTTGTATATATAATATTATGGTCATTAAAAAATGAAATTAAAATACGAGTAGAACGCCTCATTTAAAATCTCCTTAATTTTATTCCAGTATATATTTCTGGTATTTTATAGAAATTGCAAAATAATTAATAACTAAATTTAAAATATAAATTCTGATTTTATTAGATATACAATTCCCCATTTTTTTATTTTTAAAAAAAAAATTTTTTCTATAAATTTTAGTCAAGTTTTTAGTAAATCATCAATAATCAAAAGACGTAATGTTTTCAGAACTACCCAAATAAAAATATATATTATTATTATAATTACAGCGACTTTTGCTGTATATAATCTAATGTAAAGTTTAGACATTTTTGAGATTTATTATGCATTAAAATATGCTTAAAACATAATTTAACAATTCGTTTAAAAAATCTATGAGAGTATATTAAACATAAATTAAATGTTTTTCTGAATTATGTTTAATATTGAGGTTCAAATTCGGAAATATAAACCAAATATGATGTGATGGTGTGATCGAAAAGTAATGGTTCATAAATTAAAACCACAATAACGTTCACTTAAGTTCAATTTTAGAGCCAGGAATCTTATGAATACAAGAAGAATAATATATGGTTTTGCAAAAAGGTGAAATCCACATACGGCTAAAAGTCTTAAACTGAAACTTGTTTCTGAAAGAGTCTACACAATGGTCATGGACAATTACGTTCTGTTCAATAACCAACATTCAATTTTCTTTCCAAACAGACCTTTTCTGTTTGTGTGTTGATATAATACAATGATGTAATTTCATGTTATGTGGCCCCGGTGTGTTTCTAAAGCCAGAGTCCAGCTTGGCTTCGTTACACAACCGTTTTTTGGCTCCTTCAAAACCATTGCGGGTAATAATTTCGGGCAGTGAGCAAAAATTCAGAGCTGTTGTGAATAAACACCACTGATAAAAATCCTTATGTTTTAATCAATGTTTTCTTAAAAGTGAACGAAACTGTTTTTTCTCCTGATCAGAGCGTTTTGTGTGGAGGAAGGTGGTGGAGTCCATTGGCCCCTCCACACTACAACCACAATGAGGCGGATCAGGGATACTTTTATCGAAGCATTGTTTGGTGTATCCACGAGAGATTACAAGGTGAGTTACATTTAATCTTCTCTCTTGTCCCAATGGTGGATGTATGAAATCGGGTACAAAAAATTTTGAGTTTTCGAAAGTTTTTTAATATGGTATTTTGTATTGTATTTGGTCGATATATCACCTGAAAAGTATTCGTCGAGGGTTCTGGAATACTAACTATATGTATAATTACGAACTATTGTGCAGTTTGTAAATAGTGAAACAAATTTGAAATATTTATTTTAATCTTCGCTTTCTGAATCCTTGCTAAGTTTGAGATTTTACAGTTGTATAGGTCATATCCCCAGCTTAAAATGTTTACGTTATTTCATAAATAATTAATTAAAAAAATAAGGGAAGTGATTAGACGAATTATTTAAAAAAACTGCAGTTCAACAAATTCAATGGTATGGTCCCTAGATACGATTTGTGTGGTTCTAGTTAAAAATTTGTCCTCACTGGATTCTTTATTCAACAATACCTAATCCTGTTAAAATACGTAAAGGGTTTTTATTCGATTCTGTTGTCGTTTTAGATCCAAGTGGTGTGGAAAAATCACTAAGTCTATATCAACTACGCAATCAGTTACGTTTTGGCTTACTCAGAACAATTTTGGAAGTATACTACAAAAAAGGTAAGCAATTAGTAATACTTTTCTGAAAATGAATGAGAACAAGGAGAAAACATCTATATTACAAGTAGGAATAGCCTACGTCACACCACGTCCGCCGCGTAACAATCTTCCGCTGAAGTTTGGCATAGAATATAAATCTGGGGCTATGTCACATATTTTAAATGTTTCATAAAAAAAGATTACTCAATTTCTCTTTATAAAATGAATTAAAAATTTCCCGCAATTTTTCGTTTGGGATTCTTGGGTTAAACCCATAAACAATTGGTAAACATTTTTTTCAACAAACCAAGAGTTCTGCTAATGCTGACGTTTAATTCACACCTGCTGTGAGGTTCCGATAGAGTTCTTCTCTTAACGTCAAGCCTCTCACAATCCAAAATAATGTGTTTAGCAGTCTCCTTCGGCTGATTAATCGTCTACACCTAGGGCATCAGTAGTGAGTCCTAAGGGGTGCAAGTGCTTTCTGAAAAAATCGAGTCCAGTAATAAAGGGAAATTTTACTGTATGATAAGACTTGTTAGCTTCATCAGACAGTTGTAAAAAAATACTAAAAATGCATCTAATATTGCTCTAGAAGGTCAGCCTCTTATGACCCTTTCCAAATTTTTCCTAGAGAATCTCTGCCATCAATATAGAGTTATCTCTGAAACATTTCCTAATAGTTTGGTAAGCAGTTGACTTGCTTATACCATAAGTGTTTAGGGCCAAGAAAGTGCTCCTTTGAGGCATTTTCCTAATTTATCAGTAATTCATTGTCCCTAAAACCGGCATGTCTAGGAACCCAGTTGAGATATAGTGATTTACAACTAGCTAGAACTGGTAGGATTATACCATTCCCATACCACCTTGAAGTGAAATCTATCGAGTTAAGGACCGTAAAAGGGGTTCGAATATCATATACGAGAGTTTCTCTATCCCCGTTGGTCCACGTAATTCCTTATCAATCCTATACTAGCTCAAGCTAGAATAGCGTACAATTCAGCCTGAAAGACTATGCAATGCTCTCCTAGACTTTCACGGGAAAAATCCCCGAAAGATGAATTCCA
>NW_025787183.1:0-16329 GCF_021130785.1 Homalodisca vitripennis
TTAGCTCTTTTCTTTTTATATGTAGGCCAGGAGGTGTTATTTAATATTTGTAAGTTTATTTGTTCACCCTGTACACAAAAATACATGTATTTACTTTGTGCGGAAGGAAAATTGCGTACATAAAAGTCATTAAACCAATACATTGTAATAGATATTTATATGGATTTTATTAATGCCACTTGTTTTAGTAAAAAAACCAAATACCCACAATACTTTTTAATAGTATAAAAACGCCGTCTATTCTACTAAAATAAATAAATAATTTAAAAAAAAATCAATCGTATTGGTCAGTACAAGATTTATGGTTGACTTTCACGCCACAATCCTTTTTATTAAGAAGGTAATTTTATAAGTGTATAAAAAATATATAAAAATTTTTTTTGTATGAAATTCTAAACTTAATGGTCGCTTTTCTATTATTTAGGCCTTGTTATGTATATAAAAAAGTCATTATATTAAGAGTTAAAGCCGATTGCGTTTAGTTCAGTGAATTCAGTAAGGGTGTGGTGAGAATAATGAATTTTAATTCATTATAAAAATATTAGATTGTCACTTTGTTGTACTGATATTTACTACTTACTATTTTTTGTGGACTTTTTGGATTGTTTACAATTTACTATGGGAGAGATTAACTATAAAGTAAATTGAAGATAAACTACACCATTTATTGAAAAAAAAATAACAATATTTTCAGTGTTCCCCTTTAATTTTGTTTACGTGTTGTACTCTGAGATGGAAAAATACTTAATCTAAAAAATACAGTAGCTTAACTCAACGTTCTGTCTGACTTTTGGTACAAATATTTGAGATATCCTCCGTTTCATAAGTTCATAAAAAAATTGTGTTTGTTGAACGTCACTTTATTTTCAACACTATGAATTAATAACATAAAATGGGGACCAACGGTAGTTTATATATTGAACTGACTGCAATGAAAACAGTCTGTAAACATTTTCTGACCATAGATCCTTATACTGTTCAAGTGTTGCATCATGGCAAAGGGCTAACTTTTTTGTTTATATGCCATATTGTCTGTTTTCAATATCTGAGTATCTGTCAAAAAAAGTTTTTAGGTATTAAATGCTAGACATTTCCACTGAACATCATTATTTCCACGATATAAAGGGCGATTATTACTTATAAATGTTACTAAAAAAAAATGCGTAGGAAGGAAAATCCCTAAAATGCACTTTACGGTTTTTATACGTGATGCAATTAAAATTAAGTCATAAACGAAACTTAAATTGCATGATGAATACTAAGTATCAATTATTTATTTTGACGCATTTTTGTTGATGCAGGAAGAACCAAAAGTTGTCAATGCAAATGTTCTCCAAAACAACATCTACTTCGACAGTTACTATTACTGCCGTTAGCTTCACGGCCTGGACTTGCCCTGTCCACATGTTACAACTTCACCCTGCCAAATCAGTAAACTGTCATTTCTGTAACTGATATTCTGGATCTTGTATTTTCTGTGACAATTCTATATGTTTGTCATGTGATATCAGTATTGTAACTTCACGGCCAGTGACTTTGCTGTTACAGGTTACAACTTATCCACCACCAGGAAACTGTCATTTCCTCATCCTAAAACAACAACTATATTGTACTAATTATGTGAGATTCTTGCATCAAGTGATATATTTATGTGCCATAAACTCACATATACTGCTTTGCATATGACATTGTGCATTTTAGTGTAACATTATTAATCGTCTCCTTTTATGGTAAACTCGATACTTGTGCAATCTTATTTGATTCTGATTAGCCTCCAAGTATTCGTAGTTAAGTATAGGCGGGTTATAGATTTAGTTGCGTAGTTTCAAATAACAAAATTCACATCATTATGTATAATGGAACCTCACATTATATGAGAGTGGAAAATTCATGACCTTGGCATGCCAAGATTTTCAGGAGGCCGTGGGAATTTAGAAAATTAAAAACTTAAAATAAACTGAGGATTCCTTCAACGATTGGGATTTAACCATTGGTTGTACGCTATCCGTATTAGTGAGGTTTGACTATTGTGATTACTGATCCTATAAGGTCTTCATAATACATGTAGGCCAAAGACTCTTCTTATATAACAAGGAGTATCAGAGATCCCCGAGGCCTCCAAACCGTCAAGAAGCCCCTTGGGAATTTCCATGGGAGGGACACGTTTTCAAAGATAAGTTAGTTCCCACAGGGCCTTAAACCTTAGTTAGAAGTAAGAAGTTATGCAGAAGTCGGTTTAGGTACATATACAGATATATGCCAATGTGGAGGAAAATTGAAAAAATTAGAATGTAAAAAGATAATCAATGCACTCCAATTGTTACTAATTATTTTCAGTTACGGTATAACACATTGATTTGAGAATTATAGAAATTACTTTAAACCAGTAAATTTTTAAAGGCCTAGGATTCATAAAATATAAATGTTATAGCACTATGTTACAGAAAGAGAATTGCATTTTTATAGTTAGCAAAGCCTATTAGGAGGGGACGTTAATTTGCTGCTTTGTTAATAGTACGTTAATTGTTATTATTACGTTTAACTTACAACTCCTGTAAAAATATAGTTTAGATTGATATTTTGGATAAACTTGATTTCGTATAGTTTGGCCTTATTATTTAGTCGTAAGGCGGATATGTTGAGAGTTTCAAGTTTAATATTAAAAGATAAACAAGTACATGTCAACACTTTGATGTTAGATTTTACACAAAAACAATGAATTTCCACACTATATAATTCTTCTAAGGTCGGGATATAGTAATAATAAGTCAAAGCAAGTTCACACAGCCGGAATTCCTCATTGTAACCACATGTTTGTCCGAAGTAAATATATTTTAAACTCCATTAAAAGTCAGCAAAAGGAATATACATCATGTTTTGCAGTTTGACACCAGCTTGAAACATAGTTTAAAACATATTCCTTGGTCCTTACCTACCATAAAAACCATACCTTGGAGTTAATCAGATCCGGTTATTTTGGTGTAGATAAAAGGATAGAAACTTTATTGTTGATTGGAAAGCTATTCCTCTTTATTTTATGTTAAGTTCCAATTCCACAATTATCTCTAAAGTTCCTTCTTATCTTTCCTTTGGTATTTTGTATACTTATTTTAGGAAATTAAAAAGTTCATTTTTGAAGTAATTTAATGTTGCATCGAATTGTATTGTACTGTTTGGGTCTCATTATTAGAATAGCTGTTTGCGGAATTTTTCCAGGTCTAAATTATTTCAAGCCATTAAACTTACATTCCAGAATATTTGTACGTGGCTTTTAAACCAGAAATTAAAGATTATGCAGAAAATCGATGCATTCAATAAAAAAACTATTATATGAATCTAAATAAAATACATTGTGAAAGTTTTACCCTTCAAAGGAAAAAGGCTAAATGGGACCACTTTACATTCTTCCATACAATAGTGATTTGTTCAAATGTTTTAGTTATATATATTGCGTTTTTATTTATAAAATTACAAACATATCTACATTGTAAGCTTTTCCAAAACACTCCCTTTTACATTTAATAATTAAAAAAAAAAGACTCGTCACCTGGGGGTTTTTTAGTTAACCTCCTTTTCTTTTACAAATATTTTCTAAATATTCTTCTGACTACTATATTATAGAGTTCGGTTAATGGTACGAGGTTACCGCTGCTTTTGTTCAGTATTTACAAAGTTTCAGTAAATAATATCGTAATTGATGAAATGTGTAATATTGATAAGTGTTTGAACCTAGACTCTCTTCAAAAAGTAATAGGTGCCCCATTAAAAGATACATTTCATTTTAGAATCTTTACAACGCTTGGAGATTAGATATTATGAGAGGCAGGTTATCAGATCCCTCTAGCCCATTATTGTGGCGTCAGTTAAATGTGGTCGAGTGATTGAATAGTCTTGTCACCCTACAGGTCTTGTCACTTGTCACTGTGCTCGCTTCATTCGTGTATGAATTATGGTCTGAATGTTTAGTACAATATTATATTTTAAATCTCCAACATACAGCTTTTAAGTACCTTAATACAGGTCTTCATTAAAGTTTTTCATCTGTTGACTATATAAAAACAAATTTAACTACTGTTCCCAACAAATTAAAATAAAAAAAACCACTGGATTCCGCAGTTATGAGAGTTTTGTGAACAACCCTCTAGGGCAGATAGCAGTACATCAGCTTGGGCCAGGGTCAACATCTCCATTCTGGTGTAATTGTAAACGCTTTTGTTCAAATATCAAGTGAAACAAAATACTCATCCATACCAACTAGTTCTGGTTAGTCCATTATATGGATTGTGGTGCTTTTCCCTAATAATCATTGATGTACGTATATTGTGTTTAATGCACTAAAAATAACGTCACTATTCCTTAATTCATTAATATCTCATTTTTAATATTTGTTTATGGTTGGTTTAAATGAATGTTATATTATGTATATTATTGGTTTATGGAATAAAAATTGTTATTTCAATTGGTTACATATGTGATGGAATTTTATGAGCAGGTCTTTATAACCACCCTTTATTTTTATACCACAGAACAATTTAGAAAGGAAATAAAATGTAATATATTTGTACTTCTTAAGGAAAATCTTTGCTTACTAATGACCAAACACCTCTTCACCATTAACTAATCTTCTTCTTAGTAATATTAATATTATAAAAAACAGTATGCAGCATACTGTTTACCAGTGTCAACGTGTTCTTACTGCTGGAAATTCAGAGATTTCTCCATGGGGAGGACTGGCTATTGGAGGACCATTACTACGTCCATAACACGCATTGGGATATTTCACAAGCCGGTTTGTCACAGAAGACGGAGTGTGTCGAGATAGTCCACAAATGGCAACAATAAACCACACTAATATCCCACTATGCTATAATACTGGACGGATTATGTTATTCAATAATATAATCGTATTCGAATTCGTTGAATTGCAATGGGGAAAATTCAATTATGACATAATAAACAGTCCTGAAAATTATCGATAGTCATCTTCAAAGCTATTCCAAAATCTCCATCATCCATCTTTACGATTTTAAGTTTTATAAAAGAACAGTGTTTTGGTGGAATCCTGGTGAAGTACGTTAATGTGAAATACAGTTTTTCATAAGATTCTTAATTTCCACACTCCCAACATTCCATTGAACGTTCTCCGATAGATTTCAGATAAACAGGTAAGGAGTTAGCAGTTTTACCCCACCAATGACGAAAGTGGGGTGTCTAAATAACCGTCTAAATTCACTCCCGGTCTAAGTCTATTTACGGTTTCCAACAACTGATTTTAGTGCTTGTTGCATTGGGGAGGCGGGGGGGGGGGGGAATAAGAAAACCTTATAAAAATGTCTCATCTATGTTTGGTTTCGGAATTCCAACTTAGAATTATAATTTTTGCTGATTAAGTGATTTTGATATTTTTTAAACGATCACAATTAAAATATGTATTATAAGGTTATATGCTTCTAGTATAAAGGAGCAAGGAGCGTGTTATCCCACATTTTGCTTTTTCATAAACTTCAGTAAAAATGCCATACCACAATGTTTAAAGGAAAAACTAAACCAGATTCGATTACCTTATGTGCAAAAAATTTCAACAACTTTGGACGACCCGGGGGGCAGTAGTTGACGACCGGGGGCAAGACGTACGACATGGTTAGTTTCTCCAAATTAGTTGGCTAGGGTAGTGGAGCACCGAGTTCGAATCATCAGTAGCGTCTCCACCACGGATGGCCTCCTGAAAATAACTGGCAGTGAAGACAAGTTTCGCCTATTGTAGTGTGTTGTGTACAGCGGTCGGGAATTGTTGGGTTTTATGGAGTGCTGTCTTTTTGTAACTTTCGGCCTTGTTGCATCGTAAGGTTTTATTGAATAACGCAGGTAAGATATGTTAATTTTCAAATATTACCTATATTTAACCTTATGTATTAGGCGTTGACTCAATTACAATACCATGTTTGTTTATATTTATCTTAAACTTAATGCCAATAAAAATTTACCTACTCTATTACGGCCGACTCGGGGCAAGATGTATCGGTGGGGCAAGATGGCGTGTTCGTCATTCTTGCCCCGGTTAATTTTGATGGTTGCAAATGCTGAAACTTTTAAGAACGTATAGGTTATGCATACAATTTTGGATTTAAGTAAAACTAATAACTGATCGGACACTGTGAGAACTTAAACCCACTTATTTAAAAAACAATTTTAATCTACTACTTTTGTTTTTAAACAATTTTACTTTAGAATTGAATTTGTTTATTAATTTAATATGGCGGGTACAGAATTTTTTTTTTAGTTTTACTTTGGTTCCAGAGATGGTGGGGGAGTAGAAACTACAAAAAGGACTTCCTCTAGAGGGAGAGCTGGGAAAATAAACCAACAATGGATACTGCTTTCACAGAGGTTCAAGGAAGGGAAAGAAGAATGGACAATTGCTTGGGCAGCAGCGAGAGAAACTTACCAATGTTGTTCCCAGAGGGCAACACTTCGACGCCGACTGTAAAAAGAAACGTCTTCGGTAACTATTTTCACTCCTTACACCTTTGCCAACCCACGTTTATCATATTACAACTTGTTTTTAAGTTAAAATTATTTACCACCTTTGTTTTTGATTTATTTAAAACAAAATTTACCTTTGGTTATAACAACTTCTCACCGTTACAATAAGACTAGACTATAAATTCCGTTTACCCCAGCTTTCTTTACGCCAAAATACCACATAATCAATTTTCATTGTACTTTCATCACAAACATTTCTAAGGCAACCGCCTACAACGGATTATTATTTTACATTTTCTCAAACCCATTAAAATAGTACCAAAACTTTTAAAAATTAACTGAAAATAAAATAAATATAAATTTTTTACCTTTTCCTGCTCCCCTTAAACAAGTTTTTTTTTTAGGATTATGGGTCCCCTGTCCATGGACGGAAGATATAGAGAAGGTATTCAATGAAAGAGCAGCTCCAAGATTTTACACAACTATTTGACGGGTAAAGTAACTGGACCAAATGTTTTTTTGGAATGACCAAGTTTGCAGTGCAGTAAAAACTCGTTTTTGTAATTACAGCAGAACACTTAGGGATTTCTCATCCGTTTAATTAAAGAAACTAACAATGGCTGGTGAGGATTGGGGGCTTGGCTTACCTTTATGAAAAAAACACAACCTTTTAGTATGCGTAAGGCCAGAAGCAACATCTGTTGCAAGAGCAATGGGGTTTTCAACAAACCTTAGTGTTGATAAAATTTTTCTCCATTCTTGAGAGGAAGTGCGAGAAAAAACACCAATTTTTCCCGCTGCTAATAATCTACAATTGCAGATGAAATCAGGACTATTCTACTGTGACCCAATTAAAATTTCACCTAAGGTAAGTTTGCACCAATAAAGGACGTAGAAGGAGTTTCTCTAAAAGAGAATGTGGTCTGGGGAGAGAGGCAGGAACGTCCACTATTATTTGTCTGGCATCAATTGCTACGGGAAACTTACCTTCCCCCCTTTTTTGGTATTTGCCAGAAAGCGAATGCGACCATGAACTCATGGAAACAGCTCCACCATGTAGTCGTGGATCGCCACGGCAGCGATAATGGCTGGAGCTAACGGAGAGTTGTTTCGTAAAGCTTTTTGAAACCACTTTATCCTCAATGCAAAACCCCACAGTTGATTTCCTATCCTGCTTACTTGTCGATAATCACAGAACCCACTCATTAACCCTAGAGTGCAATCAACTTATGCAGAGATAAACCATGATTGCTTATGCGGGGGCATTGGAGTTTCCTCCTCATACAAACACCACCGTCTTCAAGCCCTTGGACTTAGCGTTTCATTCTTTGGTTCGAGCTGAAAACACCTTTTACAGTTCAAGCTTGTGACAAACTTCGATGGTCAATAAATCCAGGACAGGACCATCCATGTGGACTTTAAAATTGGTGAGCTTTTTGAACCTCATTGCTTAATTTGCATAGGCTGGCATACTGTTGGCAATAGACCGTTAGTGAGGTTTTTTATTTTTTTTTTTTTTTTTTTCAGGTCCACAGGAATAGAACCTTATAATCCACTTGTATTCGAACGAACATGACCTTTGCTGCCATCACAAACAACTGATTCAGAACCTGGATTGTAGGCCTAGAACCCTAAGCTATAATGAAGTATGAAAATCCTAACTAATCCCAGATCAACAACATCATAATACAACAGAAACCTCTCCAGGTTGAACCTGAAGAAGAAGAAACCAATTGAGCTGACGTGAATCGCCAAGAAACAGTAGGCGAATAGTAGGACTGTGCCCGCAATCCCGGTAAAGAAGAATACAAGTGTCATTCTCGACTTTTAAGCCTTTACCTAAAGGTAAAACCAAAGGATAAGAAAAGAAAAGTTCAGAAGTTAAGTTCTAGTATTATAAAACTCAAGCACGCCAGTAAAAATGTCGGTGTTGGACAGTTAAAGCAAGAAATGAAGGGATGAAAAAGAGCGCTTAACAAAAAGAAAAGAGAAGAGCTTCGAGCTTCAAAGGTATTCAACTGAGAAACTCAAGTTTGGACCCCTACAAAAAACGTCCTAGGTGTATATGAACACAGCTTCTACTTTCATCAAAAGGCAGCAGTGAAAGTTAGATTGTCTCTGGGTGTGACAGAAAAAATACTCGATTCCTCCAGTTGAAGAGTGGAATCCAGTGATTCCAAGTGCAGTGAATGGTGGCCACGAAGAATTGTACAAAGCTACACGAAGGTGGGGAATTTGTTTGTGACTACTGCTAGTTCTTGTCAGTTTTTGTCACAATAATAATAAAAATGTGACTAGCAGCCTTTTCTTTTAACAAAGTCAGCGTGTTTATTTAAAACCTCCATAACATTCGTCATCTTGCCCACTATGCAAAAAGTCATCTTTGCCCCGGGGGTGGGGGCAAGATGACATTTTGGAGCATTGTTTCATAAGAACTAAAATTTACATAAACCAAACAAATTGATATTATGATAATTAAAAAAAAAAATTAAAATGTAGCGTAAACACTTCATACTTAAACTCTTTATGTATCGTGAAGAGCTTTTATTTTTTATCACAATATTTTATTTAAAAAATATTTATTCCTTAACGTTTCGTTCAACTTGCCCCGGTTCCCACTATAGCATTTGCATTGGCGATTAGTAACGATATATATTTGCCCCCCCGCAATCTAAATTTAAATATTAAATAACTTCGCCTTTTGCAATCTGCATTACACTCACTGATCAAGAAACTTAATTAAAAGCGAATAATCATTTAATTTATTATTACAAGTTAAATGGTATAACAAATTGAGTTTCTGCCGCTTTGATGCACTTCAGCTGAAAGTAGTTAACAGCTGCTAAATATACAGGTGTAGTGCAATCTGCCGGATTCAATGTAAAACACTCCAACATCAACCACAATTTATAAATATTAATTTATTAAATTAAAACTATTTAAATCGGACCAAATAATGAATCTAACAACCATGTTTTAATTCCCTTTCTAAACACACACAAAACGATTTAATCGAAATCGGTCTAGTGCGTTTTCAGGAGGAGTCTCAGTCACACAAGAACACAAGAATAAATACTAGAATTATATATATATTAGACTGTTGTGTGTGTGTGATGTGTGTAGTGTGTATAGGTGTGTGTGTGTGTGTGTGGTGTGTGTGTGTGTTTATTTACTTATTTACTTTTAGTTGGCCAATATTCAATATAATTTTCGTAAATTTGAACATCTCATATATTTATTTATTTCCCCCAAGGCCTGCTTATCCCGGTCAACCGGATGCCTTTTGGTTATCGGGGACTTAAGCAACCCTGTGTGCATCTGGGGTCACCGCTGTTGAACGGTATATTACAGGAAACTCTTCACTTTGTTATCAGGCTTTTGCGATTAGTATGCATTAGTAATGTGTATTTAAATATCTTTTGTAGTTGTTAAAAAAATTGTGACGTTTAGGGGGAAGTTGAAGATTTATAAATTTATATTAGGTAACTGCTGGAATTAAGTTATAAAAACGATAATAAAATAATTAATTAAGTAAGATTCGATTCTAACGAAATGCATAAAAGAACTTATTATAGAGTAAAGGACATGTAATATAAATATAACAGAGACCTTTTTTGCCATCCTGATTTTAGACATGAATTTCGCAAACTTACCGTTGTGTATTTAATCATTACCAAAATACAATGATAAAAGAGATAAATTAAAGTTTGATTGAAGGGTAACATTTGTTGAATGATTTGTTCTGACCGTTTAATAAGTGGGAATGCCTTAATAAGAGGATCGTGGAAACATGTGTAATTTATTTTTACCCGAATGCCGAGGTGTAACCCCAAATATTGGCTGCCAAGCTGAAATACCACGCCCAGCTTTAACATTTGTTAACGTGATTGTGTGGTTCGATGTTCATACAAAAGATTACTCTGGGTAAATACAAAATTAACTGTATCTTTATTCATATATATATATATTTATATATATTTTATATATTTCTTGTGATGCGTTGTGTACTGGTCATCTGAACTCCTCCTAAGGACGAGTGGACCGATTTCTAAATAGGAAACCTTTTTGTGATGTCTTCTGTTGGGATCCTGAGAATGGTTTAGTTTCATAATTCGGTCCAATTTAAATAGTTTATTTAATTAATTTTTTAATAATTAATAATTGTTGTTGATGTCGGTAGTTGTTTTTACTATGGGATCCGCCAGACTGCGCCAAGACAACGTTAAAATATTTTTTTTTTTTTTTTTTTTACCCTAGTGAAACTGTTACTTAAACAAACTGTGAATATTTTCAGCTGAAGTTCATCAGACAAAGAGGCAGGGAAAACATTTGTTCAAACATTTTAAAATTTAGGAAAGGTTCATATTTTAAATTTGTTAAAGTGCTTTGATCAGTCAGTGTATTGCTAGATTGCAAAGATGAAGGTTTCACCAAATTTTGTTTCTACGTACAACATTATAATATTACAACACAAGCCTATAATGTTTTTCTATTTTAATTCCAGGTTTTCCCGACTGTTTGGTGATGCTATCAAATTTGTGCGTTGTTTTGTAACATTCTGTAAATTATTGTGTGATTGCCTAACTTGTTATAATACATTAATAGAGATTGAAGAGTGTTTGATCGAGTGCCATAAAAATAACTGTAGTTATTTATTAAAAGTTATTGAACTCATTCTTGCATAATTTATTGAAGTGTGTAATATTAGTCGACATACCATCAAATAACCTAAGGTAGATACATTCAATCAAAAGGTTGTGTTTCTATGTGTGAAATTATTGTTAACTGTTTAGAATAATCAAATGTTTTTTAACTAATTGGATCTTAAAATAAAGTTTGTTTTAATTTACATTTTTTAATCTGCAGTCAGAACATTGGTCTCACTAAGTTCAATTCAACGTATCTTATTATAATCACATGTGGTGAATAAGACTAATTATTGTTATTAGTGTAGGAATTGGTTTTTTTTAAATTTTAATTCTGGATGGCCAGTTTCCGATATTAATACTGTAATTTTTGAATTACTAATTTTAATAAACATGTATATTTTCTTTTATTTTACAAATTAATTTATCGTAATGCTATTTGAATGGTACTAATTTTAATATTTTTCGTTTCTTTTTTTGTTAATCCTTCAGGAGTGTACATAAACATAATTAGAAGGTTTTCCCGATTAGGGCGGAATGAATAATAAAGTATAATAAGTGGCCTCACATCACAAATCAAATTATTGATATTTCTGAATAGCCTATCCAAACTAATCTATCCTAATTTGGATTAGTGTTATTTAGAATGGCTCTGAAGTATTAATAAGCTAGCCACCATCTCAATCGAATTATTGATTTATTTCTGAATAAGCATATCCTAAAAACTAACTGAATTTTCTTTATAGTTATTTATTCGGTCCAAATTTAATTAAATTTTTAATTATAAATTGTTGATTGAGATGGAGCCGTAGTGTTTTTATATTGGTTTCGACAGGGACTGCGCTTACGGACAGCGTAATACAAAGTGGAAACTGATACTTAACAGCTATGTGAAATTTTTCAGCCATGTAGTTCACCAAAGAGGCAAGAAAGAATCATTTCTTTATACATTTAGATATACATTATTATATAAGTGCCTTGGATCAGTAGTCTAATGTCAGATGGATTGCAAATTTAATTTTTCACCATATTTGTTCCTATGTAATACATTTATAATATTTACAACACAGCCATTTCGTTTAATCAATTAATAGTTGTTGAAAAGCATAGAGTAAGCAATAAAACATATAAAAATAACACCACTTCTTATTTCAATATATTCTGTACTCACTTTGGAGGATAGAGATTATCACAGTTATAAAATTGGGAAGTTTTAGCTTTTTAACTGAAATCTGGACCAGTTTGTGCTGATATCAATGTGTGGATGTGTTGTTCTTGTAGGTTCATGTTTACAAAAGTTAAATTCGGCAAATAACTTTAATGTATTATAGAATGAAGTTATAAAAAGTTGTACTACGTGGCAGCGTCATAAGTTTAATTAAAGGCCTAGACAACAGGCAAAAATAAGAAGAAAATAAAAAAATATAATACATCGTTGTAATTATTTTGTGTGAGTGCTTAAAAATGTTATAGTACATCTAATAGTGGCTGTATATGGTCAGCATTACCTTCAAATCAACCTATGTTGCATTACAAAATCAAAAGGTTCGTGTTTCTATGTCGGTGAATAACTTTTGTTAACATTTTAGATAAAATCAAGTTTTAAAACTAATGGATTTAAAATAATTTGTTGATAATTTTACATTTTTTAATGTGCGCTCAAAATTGGTTCAGATAAGTTCAAGATTAAGTAGCATTACAAATCACATGTGTGGATACACTATTGTTAATAGTCGTAGGTATTTGGTTTTAAATTAAATTCTGTTGCCCTGTTTCTGATAACTACATATACTGTAATTTAAAATAAACTATATTGAAATTCGGTTTTTAGTTTTAGATAGGCTAATCAGGAATTCCAATAGAGGGGTTATCCAAGGATATTAAAATTGGCAGTTTTTATTAAAATACACTTTTAACTGAAATTCCAAATTATTAAGTGTGCAGCGTATTGATCAGTTAATTTTTCTGTTTACTAAAATAAATTGTTTTTTATCTTGGTATGTTTTAAATTGGATCCAGCAGAAATGGCGCTTCCGATCGCTAGTTTCCAATGTTTTTTCTATTTTAATTCTAGGTTTACCCGGTACAGTTTGTGCTGCTTATTCAAGGCTTACTTCAGAAAATATCAATAATTCGATTGAGATGGTGGCCGCTTATTATACTTCAGCACTTTAAATAACTATAATTTAATTCGTTGATCGTCATTTTAGTAGTTTAGATAGGCTATTCAGATAATATACAATAATTCAATTGGGATGGTGGCCACTTATTGTAACTCTCAGGAACGATAGAGGAATATCTTATTTAGATATTTTAGATACCCGTAGTTTACGTTGTTATACATTTAAATCTTGAAGTTACATAATTATAATTTAAATTTTACAATAAGTGACTCATATTCATTGTGTGTAGTATTATTACAGACTTTTATTTTTATCTAGGTAATAAAATGCCACGTATTCGTGGAAGAGGATGAAATAGTTATTCTTATCTGGTGATTTATATGCCTACTTAATTTGAACCTTATTGTGACCAAAACTGTTAACAATGGTTATTCAAAAATAGAAAAACCACAACCTTTTGATTTGTTATGGGTACTTAGGGTTATGCCAACCAATATATACACTTCGTTCATATAAATTTTCAAAATTAGTTCAAATAACTTCAATAAATATCTATAGTTTTTTTATGTAATTCAAACTATCTTTCAATCTCTATTAATGTAATATTACAATGTAGCACTCACAACTATAATTACACGATGTTAACAAAACAACACACATATTTGATAGCGAGCACTAAATGTCAGGAAAACCCTGGAATTAAAATTTAGAAAACATTTGATGAAACTGGTGATCGTTAAGCGCATTCTGCTGGATACAAATGTAAAACCTTTCCAAGATGGGTCAACCATTTAGGAGGAGTTCAGCTCCATACACACGCACACAAGAAAGATAAAATATAAAGATAATGAAATTTCGGGAGTGTAGTTTAGATAGGCTTAATTAGGAAATATTACTCAATAATTTGATTGCGATGTTGGCCCGCTTATTTATAATTCAGCCCTGTTAAATAAAACTATTTATCTAATTCAGTTCGTCATTTTGTAGTTTAGATAGGCTATTCAGAAATATCTTATAATATTCGATTGTGTTGGTTGGCCACTTATTATACTTCCGCGCTATATCGGAATACGATTTAATATTCTTTAGGACTAAATTAAAATTCCTGTTGGCCAGTTCCGATTGCTAATACTGTAATATTTAAATTAAACTGTAATGAAATTCGGTAGTTTAGATAGACTATTCAGAAATATCAATAATTCGATTGTTGAATGGTGGCCCGCTTATTTATACTTTCAGCCATAACATTACCATAATCGAATTCGGATTAGTTAGTTATTATAGGATATTCAGAAATATCAATATTCGATGTCGTGATGGAGGGTCACTTATTATACTTCAGCCTCCGTGTACGGGAAAAATCATCTAATTTGTTTGTGGTGTATATCTTCTGAAGGAACTAACATATAAACATTGTACATTCAATGGCATTACGATAGAATTAAGTTGGTAAATTGAAAAAAATATACCTGGTTATAATAAATTAGAGATTTTTTTGGTGTTTCAACTTTTTTTACCTTCAGATTTAAGTAAGTTTTAATTTAAAACATCCTCTACATTTTCAACATCACTCATGTTATACTCACACCACTATCCGTGTTGGTTGAATTTGTGTGAATTAAGATGTACATGTAATGAAGTTTGATATTTTGTAAATAACTTTTTAATTATACACATTTTTATTCAAAACAGCCCAGAATTGTTACAGGATTAATCAAAGTTTAAAATTTTCGGATTAAATATTAAAAGCCCGTGATGTACAGGACAAAAGTCTGTTCGGGTCTGCTAGTATATTTAATATATATTAAGAAACTGTCGCTCCGGTTTCACTCATTATACCTGTCCGTAGGAGGTTAATACAAATTGTTTTTGTCATTAATCGTTATATAGAAGTCACCGCTATAAAATAATAAACATATTTTTTTTATAAAACATAGCTGTATAAAGTAGGATCAAATTATTTAAAGAATAAATTCTCATGAATTTTTATGTGTTAAAATTCATATTGCCACTAAGTGGACTAGAAAAATTAGATGATCATCATAAAACAGCCGTTACCTGAAGAGAAGAATGAGTTCTCATTTATTTTCACGGACGCTTTATAGATATATAACACATATTAGAATTAAGATAGTTTTAAAATAATGATATGATGTTATTTAGTTTTAAATAATTTCTTTGGGTATTTTCTACTGTAATTTTACTCTGGGTGGAAAAATGTGGAAGGTAAAATTTACAGGTTGGACTGTTTGTTACACAATCAAAGTTTACTATTGATTAACGTTACACAAGTTATATGTATTTAGAAGTATTTCATAGAGCAAAGAGTAAACATTATAGTTGTAAGAGTATTCGTTACTAGTTAATGCATCGGGCATTTGGTTTTAAATCATACTAGTTCTTTATAACATTCAGTAGAATACGCCAATTCATAAAATAATTTTGTCAAGACACAAATAATAAACAGAGGTGAAATAATTTTTTCCAAGAGGAAAAAGTAATGTCAAAACGCGACTGTTTTTCCTCCAAACTTCTTTGTAAATGAACTTCTGTATTTCTGTTGCAAAGTGTCACTCCAATTAGGGCAGTCGTTTGGTTTCGGAGGATTTTATTACATTAAGGTTCCAAAAAGTGTGCACTGTGGACATTACATACCTGTCGTTAAAAATATTCCATGTTCCAGCATTCAATCTCCGTTAAAGAGTGTGATGCTTTTAATTCTCGCGCTTGTTTATATTATTAATTATTACTACTTGATATAAATATTATGCATGTATATTTCATTACTATTGGCTGACATTGTCAAATAATACCATATGTCAATATTATTTTCTTTCTGGCTAATGTGGACAATAAATATTACATTTAACGAATATTTCAAATAATTAATTATTAAAAATATTACTACTTACTATAAAAATTACCCATGTTTTTTTCACAGTCCCTCTGCTTCATTGTTAAATAATAAAATATGATTTAAAATACTTTTTTACATCAAATTTGAATAAACCGCATAATACGCTAAAGTTATATGTAACAAATCAGATTTCGCTGTCACGCAAATTCCTAGAACGAAA
>NW_025787184.1:0-14765 GCF_021130785.1 Homalodisca vitripennis
ATTTATGTCAAAGTTCTATATTTTATTATGTTATTTATATGCCAAATTTCTATTTCTTATGTTATTGTCAATTTGGAATTCTATCTATTTTTGTTATTTAGTTTCTAATTTACGCGGTGCACCGTGGTGCTGCAGTTTAAATATTTATTTTACTTGGTAGGCAAGGGGATTCATTTTGTTGTATTTTTGTGTAAAAATGTTTGCCACCTAATTAATTATATCATGTACTGGAAATTTTGTCTCTCTTCCCACTACATGTGATTGTTTTTTTTTTTTGCTTTGCTCCGAGTTTGGGAGGGGCGCGCTTCCGAAACCTCCTGTTGCGATTGAGGAGACTTCCGGTGAAGTTTATTTTCGCTAACTCGGGACAAGTCTCATATACTTTTTCAATTTGACAACCCAACACTAGTTACTCAAAACATTTAAAGTTTCTCACTGACAAGGAATATCAATTTACACAAACATTTATAGAGTTTTGACCATTCACGTTTTAACAGTGTTGGTATTGAATGATATACAATTATTTGGAAACCATATATCATGTAGTGAGATAGACATAGTGGTTCAGACACTGGTTTTCTATGAATTACCAATAGTGTTGGAGAAACTTATCAACACCAGAGGTTCTCCAACTTCAATTTTTGTCAAAGTTAAAATAACAAATTTACTATAAAACCAATTGTTGTGCTGGTAAAGAAATATTATAACATCAATAGCACATTGATAATATCATATATAATATATTATATATATATATATATATATATATATAAACACCAGTTGATCACTTAGTAAATTATTTGATATTCTGGACATACTTAAGAGATAAGAGATTCCACGTTGGATGGACACACTAGAATATCCAAGATATAGTCGTACTATTAACAATGGGATATTAAATTAAATTATTAATTATTATAATATTAATACATATTTATATATATACAATTGTTATTTATTATAAAATATAACCAAATACGAATTGTATTTATTTAATATTTAGCATTGTTTAAGTTACAATAATACCTTTAGTGAGAATTTATACTCCTAGCAGACAAAGGTATGAAGAGTTTTATAAAAACATTATTTACATATTTAATAGTTCACCCTTAACAAGTTTTTATTAATTATACCTAAAAAATGTAATGTTTCAGGAAGTGAATTGGGGTTTGTCCATGGACTCAGAGGAGATTGATACCATAAATCTGTCAACACAAACTTGGAGTGAACGTATAGAAAAAAGCAATTCCAATGACTCAATAGCCTAAATCTGTCAGAAAACTGTTATTGGTTGCTTATTTTTAATATTACAATATTTTATAACTTCCTCACTTTATTAAAAAAAATCTTTATGTTTGATTTACCAAACTCGTAACTATTCGTAGGTATTGAAATGCACCTTTATTTAACATTACAGGCAACTTGTTCATGAACTACTCATTCAATTTAACACAATATTTTTGTATTCGGTGAAAATCTTTAAAAACAGTAATTAAATCAAAATGTTTTTTATTAATTTTATTGTATGTTAAATGGCTTAATTCAAAGTAATAAATATTGATTTCACATTTTATATTATTGTTTTAATTACTATAATACTCCAGAGTTTCAAAACGAGTATAGGAAACTTGTTATGAATCCACTGTATTCACTTATTGGCACATATTCAAGAGAGAATTGTGAAATCAATGTGTCACACAAATAGGTGTAAAGTAAATTTATAAATATCAAAGACAATTTGTGAATAATGATTCTTATTTTAATACAGTAGTTTGATGTGAGAAGACTGCATATAATGAGGGCTGTTAGCAAATGTTCAGGGGCCAGTAATTAATTAGAATTTAAATGTGAGAATTGATCAAGAAAGAAGGATAAATATGATTTATGTACAAGTTCTGGGATTACCTTAACTGGATTCAGAGTAGATTAGGATTAATGCTCAGTAGTGGGTTTTTGATCGTATAGACGGTTGACAATTCAAGTTCAAATCATTTTTATTCTGAACATTTGGAACAATTACAATTCTTGACATATCCTATACAACTCGCAGTCTATGCGTGAGTATAGTCTAACCAACAAATAATAATTATTTCAATTTATTCTAGCAGTCAATTGCAGAAAGTTCACACTTATCGTCTTTCTATATTTATTTATAAAGTTCAACACGCAAAAAGGACTAAATTATGTTAAACAACAACTAAGAATATTCAGAAAATACATCATGAAATAAATTGTTTGAATAGGTAGAAGTTAATATAACTAGATATATAAGATCAACAAAAAATATTATAATAAAAATATAACAAACATGAAATATAAATAATAATAATATCACATGACCCAAAAGTAACAAACATTTCATAAAGGAACAATTATAATCGTACAATATACAACCTTTGTAAATCAACAAAAATTAATTATAATTAATTTAACTTTTCATCTATATATATATCTATATATCTTTATATATAAAAATGAATGTTTGTATGTTTGTCCTTTATAGACTCAGAAACTATTGGACCGAGTTTGATGAAATATTTTGTGTGTTTTCAGTGGAATTCGAGAATGGTTTAGATTCACAATTTGAATAGTTTATTTAATTAATTTTTTAATTATACATTGTTGATTTTGGAGTGTTTTATATTGGATCCGACAGACTACGCTACAACACGTAATGAAAAGCGAACTGGTACGGGGCGTCCGGGGGCCATATGCTGCACATGTTAAATTAGTCATTTTAAGGTACACATACCTCTAAAACCTTACGACGTAACCTACTCTAATTTTTTTTATTTTGTTATGTATGTCTTTTAGAGTATTTATGGCACAGGAATTTCTAAAATAACTTTATTTAGGTATTTTATTATATTTTTCTAAAATTTACTTTTTTATTTGAAAATTTTGACTTTGCAACCATGTAGAATTTGTGTTAGGTTTAAAAACCAAAATTTCCTGTGCTCTAAATAAAAAACTAGAAATTGGTGAACAAAACAAAAACTATACTAAAAACTCGAATAGTTTTGGAAGATATGGGTACCGAAGTGTAATACAACAAGTTTTTCCGGGAATTCCCATTTATTCTAGGCAATAACCTAAACAATAGTTACTCATGTACGGTAAGTGCACTTCCCTGCTGCATCGGCTGGTTTTATCTGGATCCTCCTGCTGCTCATATATAGCCTCCAGACATCTTTTAGCTGCCTCCCGCTTCTGGCGACACGTCTTTTCAATCTCTTCCACCGCCTTGTTCGCATCTTGTCGTATCGCTTCATAATCTCAACACAGTTATTGCCTGGCAAATATAACTACACTTCCTGAGTACTTCACATTTAACAATGTTTTTTTCTTTGTTGAAACAGGCAATGGCTTCAAAAACACCAAACTCAAGGGTCTTTTTCATAACTAAAGTTCGATTTTGGAATTACGCGACCACACCACACTGTTTAGCGACTCGCACGGATTTTGGGTCAGTCAATGAAGACATTTTCGCCAGCAGCAGGGGTTAGCTAAGTCCTTTGAAAATCTGTTTAACCTGTTCCATTACTACAGGGGCTACGTGGAAAGTGTACATTGTGGTCATAGGCTTCTTTCTTCTGGATAGCTTGTTGGTAATTGTACCACGTATCAGCAGTTTTCGGACACAAACTGTGCGCTGGTTCTTCATTTGTCGAAATGAGATGGAAATACTCCCCCCAAACAGCCCCTCCCTCATATTTACCATACTTTCAACGTTTCTTCAAATGGCTAGCCCATGGTATATTGGAATTTCCAGTTATAGACTCAATAGTCAACACCACCTTTCCCTCCAATAGTTTTATCATCAGGAAGTTTAGTTTTTTCCATTGTCTTTTTCAGTTTGCGTAAGGCGTGGTGCCCATGCGTTTTTGCACATGGCCTACGCACTCTTTCTTTTCCTATATGAAAATCAGGACCATAATGTTTTAGCGTTTTCAACGGTTAAATTAGACGCACTGTCGCTGTCATCCAAATAATATTTATATCGCACAACCATTATTAGCTTCGGACTCCCTGAACATTTTGTAAAACACCTCAACTTCCATTCCCCCACTCCCCCCTGGTAATTTACATCCATCTTGATGCTCTTTTTGGTAGCCTATTTTTGCATCTACAAAACTTAGATAGAATTTTCATGTCAATCACCTTAACCGATCATCTCCACTGATTCCACTAACGAAAACCCTTTAGCGATGAGTGCCCCCGCGTTACTGCCAGGAGCCATAAAAATTGCTGTTATACATCTCTTTCACCATCATATTCTTCGATTGATTTCTTGAATAGCTTGTTTCATTGAGTCATCACACACCCTCTTTTGCAGCATTATGCAAGCATTGTATTATAGTTTCCTGAATTCTTGGAGCTAGGCAAATTCATCATTGCGCAGACGGTCTTGAGCGGCTCGCTCTACAATCGTACGAATATACACCTTCCCCTCCAGCTCGCCCATTCCATTCCAGACTATCCACCCTCTCTCGTGATACCAAACGTCGACCACCATTTCACCTGCTCCTCAGCCGCCGCTCTCTTCCACGGGCATCTCGCTCTCTCCACCTCGTGCGGTGCTCTACATGCCACCCCGCTCCTTTGCCAAAGATCCGGAAAGAGTAAGCTAATCTTACATTTACTTATTTGCCTTCTCTGTCCATTTCCAGTTAACTATTGTATTCAGAACACCTCATATTTACAAGAATTACATTTTAATGCTGAGTGTTTCATCACTCAGTCCGATGTCGGTTAGATGTAAATCTTGAAAGCGATCCTTTGCACTTTACACAGACACAAGCAAAACCTCTAACCTACTCATGGTTTAACAATGTCATTTGGACCTGCATCAAATCCACAACATCCTTCATAATTTCTATATTTTTCCAACTGAACACTAACCTTCTTCTCAGAAGAACTGTCTATAGGATCTGATGGAGTTTGAAAAAGTTGTGCTAGGGAAGTTGTAGAACCATCTAGGCCTACTGTAGATTTACCTCCTGGGTTTCTTGTCCCACTGAAAGTATTTGCCTTCTTCTTGAAAGCTTTCTTGAATCTAGGCATTTTAAAACGATACCACAACTATACAACCTTAGAAATCACCATGAAACTGTTTTGTAAACAACACAGTTCACAAAGCAAATAACACAGAAACTTTGGTTATAACAGATGACAACAAACAAACGAGAAAGAACCATATGACAGAAAAGAACAGTGTTACCAACACAACAAGTATATTATTACAACTGTAGTATGTATAAACATACGTCCCTCGCCTTGACGCCCCTGCCAGCGAAAAACACAGTGCAGACCATTACAAATAAATTAATTACATGAGGTTGCACTCGTCCAAATTGTATGTATGATATGTCATACATACAAATATGTATGATAAGATTACTCGTAAGATTCCAAAGAATACAAAAATGTCAAAAAATAAAAATTGAAATTTTGACCCAAAATGGGCCCTGGGCGCCTCTTGCCTCACTGGGCACCTCTTGGGCGCCTCTGTTAATACTTTCAGCTGAAGTTCATCAAAGAGGCAGAAACATTTGTTTACATTTAAAATTTATAAAATTTTTATTGTAAAGTGCTTGATCAGTATAATGCAGGTTGCATAGAAGACGTCATTGCCTAATTTTAAATTCAGATTGCACCAATGATCAATAAACTATCTAATGCAATGAAAATACTATTAAACGCTGATATAAAAGCCACCTGATTGTACAAAGCCGTGAATGTTTGCACATAAGGTAATAGAATTTGGTTACATCGAAGGTAAATGAAAAGAGCCGAAAGAAGACACTTTATGATCGAAATTGGGTTTCTTTGATACATTTTCTTGAATGCACACTCCTAAATAATACTGGAAATATCTTAGACAGAAAATTAATTTTAACAGACCGAATTTGATTCTTTATAACCTAATTAGTATACCGAGATTCATCCATATACATTAATTGTTCTGAATAACTTGTCAACACTGAGCAAGAAACACGTAATATAGAGGCAGGAATATAGAGACATTACCTTTTCATAATGCGCCCAAGAGGCTCACGAGGGAACGACTATCACTTAATCTCAGCAATGTTTAGAATGTGATAGGAAAAAAAAGAATAAGTGACCATAGTGTTTACTGTTTTTCAACGGGAAATTGCGTTCGAAGCCGCGGGAAACTGCTTAGTAAAAAGAGGAGAGCAAAATACAACACTTACATTTTTTTATTCACACGTTGGTTTGGCTATGAAAGAGTGCAATTTAATTTTTTACTTTTAGTCTTGTTTATAAAAATAGGCTATTTCCGTAATGCGAGTACTAATAGATAAAATAATTATAGGTTACCTGATAACAAACAAATTGGTGGTCTTGATAATTTCGTATAATGGTTACTTCAAGAATACATATTATTGTACAATTACGTGTCTGTTACTTCCAGATCCTCCAGGGCTTCTTGGGTTTGCAGTGGGATCCACGGAGTAAGAACGAGTCACCCTTTTACTGAGAATCGTCACTTGCATCGGGGAAGAAAACGAGTTTGGAAAGGAACCATTGATTGAGATCCAAATGGGATAAACGTCCCTCTGGGGCGGTCTTAGACTTTCAAGGCCGTACGGGTAGTGGCCGAACCCCGAGGTACCCTAGTCTAATGCTCCAGATTCCCTTTCTCTTCTTGTTCTGGAGAGGGCCTATGGCTGGCCATCACTTACTCTATGTGTGTCAGCCTATCTCTCTTCTTCACTCTCTTCTATCTGAGGTAAAAGTTCCTCAAACTCTTCGATCTAGTTTACCTTTCATTTATCCCACTAGGGGCCCAAGCCACGGTTTGGAACAGCGTAGGCCGAGGGCTGAATATGTCGGCGTGGTTGGCCAAAACCATGTCGCTATTACTGAAATGTGCGGACTCTGGACACTCGGCGACCCTCACCAGTTTAAAATAAGCAAGCTTACCCAGGCATGGCGGGGCTCTGTCTGGGCGGACCTTCCATTCCCTTGCTTCTCGGTGGGCGAACAACCTATGGAAAGAAGCAATAAAACAAAAAACAAAAAAACCAAATACCTAACCCTTGAAACAGTTCTCCTGAAGGCTGTTTTACTAGACTCCCTACCATCTTCCTTGCTGAAGGGTAACTCGCCGTGATAGCTACCTCGCAACATTAGAGCCTACTCCACCTTTGGGTCAACACAATCTTCGCGGGGTTGTTAGTCGCGTGATGCGTGTTGGGTGGTAATATCAATTTTTGAGTGCACTTGTTATGGACCAAACATCCCTAACCTTCTCCTCAAACCAAAGGTGACCTTAGGAACACTAGGAGGTTCCAATTGGCACATCTGAAGCTCCTCCATAATGGCAAGGGCTTTTATCTGAGGAAGGCAGAGAGTTTATCAAGCGCTGATGGGAAGCAAATAATCCCCTTCAAGAAATAGAAGATCAGCTCACTCAACAGCCCAAGCACATCCCATGTACTACAGGTTCGCTGGATTTGATGCCACAGAGCATACGTCCGCGCACACCATCCAGAGACATGAAGAGGATGGCCTCCCAATCTCACCCACTGCTCAAATGAAGAGAAGGCCACTAAAGGCTAAACTTCTTGATAAAAGGGTGAAGGCTTTTGACCCTTCCAAGTGGTGGAGGAGGGGGAAAAAAAGAAGAAGAAAAAGAATCCAGAAATCGGCAGTGATGGTTCTCAACTCCGGGCGCCAAACTGAGGGTACCAAGGCGGGAGGTTGGGGGTCGGGCCACAACGCCCCAGAGGCACCCTTGGTTCACCCGCGCCCTCCGGGGAGGGACCCAGCATAAGAAGGCTAGGAGGCGAAACCACATAATAGCCACGAAGCCCAACGATTCCGAGGCCTCTAGGTAGCACACCCAAGGCTTACCTACAGAGAGGTCGCGCCATCCAGCGATTTTAAAATGGCCATAGCCCTCGGAAGGCATACACGGAAGCGAAGCTTAGTGCAAGAGCAAGGAGAAGAGAAGCCATCGAGGACGCAATTACTGGAAGAGAAATCCAACCCCTGGAGGATGGTTCCGTTCCCATCGTTTGCGGGCACCCTACCTAGAGAAAGGTGTTTTTAATTGCTTCCTGCATCAACGAGGCACACCAAAACGTTGGCTGGAATTAGATAGTTATCCAAAGAATATAAAACCTAACTGGGAGATGATATCTCTCTGAGAGCTGGGGTCCTGCGTAAGGAACATCTTGATGGTCCACCCTAGGGTGTTTTTCATGAGCTCACCCGAAGCTTCTGTAATGAAGACTCAGGCTGGAAAAGGTACTTGAGATTGTTCAATAAGCAGAATACCCCAAACCTGAATGTAAACGAGGTGGTAAAATCCTTTCCATCCAAGCCAGAGTCCACGAAAGGTTTCGGATTCGTTTCTGCTTCCTGGACGAGGTCTGCTACAAGGCTTGTGTGAAGGCTTCCAACTGTATGAGCCAACTTAGGACTCTGGCAGGTTCTCAATTGTCATCCTCGACAGTCAAGGAACAATTGGACCACGAGTTCTCTATATACAAAATCAACACCTACCAGCACAGTAGGGCTGCCTCGGCAGCCTTCTGCACCAGTTCTTCCTCCAGGAGGGATTTGATCTCGGGCAACCTGATTCAAGAAACCATGGCTTCATCACCAAGGGAGGTGAGCCTGTGGCGGGCCTAAATGAAAACCAAAGGTAAGTTAATTTAACTGTACCTTATTAAGGAATGTCAGAACCTGCAATCCTGTTGAGGAGAGGCTTGGATTTTCTAACCCTCAACGAATTCTGCTCCAGAGATCTCACTGTGGGCACACTGACCTGGGGAAGAATGAGAGGTATTAGTGCCCAGGAGCACAATTGTATGGCTCCGTATACTATGCCATATGATTGCCAGGGGGGGAACTCCCTCCATCAAGAGGACCTAGAGCTCCTGGTGGAAGAAGCACAAGCCAGACGTCAAACAAACTTATTCTTCTAGGTTGTGACGCCTAATCGCCCATATCACTCTGCTGGATGGATGGAGGCAGCACCAACACTAACCCTAGAGGTGAGGCACTTTTAACAATTTTTCTGTCTAAGTAGGGACCTATTTATAATGTAATAAAGGTAAAACCGCCCTACGTTCGCAACACGAATTAGACCAAGACGTTATTGACATAACAATCTGCACACAAGGAATAACTTGGAGATGGTTGATAAGTTGTGCACGTAAGCGAAGACGGGCCTCATTATCGGATCACAGGTATATTCCTCAGATTAAACTTGCAAGATTGATGGCTGCAGAGGTCCTCCTATCGTAATCCCCAGGAGGACTGACTGGTTGGGTATATAAGTTCTGACCTTCTAGTCCACAGTTGGGTATTCGGTAGGCGGCAAGGGATTGCGATGCTTCACAGGACATAGATCAGATAGCTTTTTCTGACCTGCAGAATGCTATAATCAATAGCTTTCCATGGACAATTGCCCATGTGCGGACGGGGGAAAGAAAGTCGAACCAATAGTAAGTGGTGGACTGCAGGACCTCGCTCGCAAAAGGGGCTTAATGTCGAGAGAAGCTGTACAATCAATGCAAAAGGAGCCGTATTCTGGGATGTCCTAATCATAGAGCTCTAACAGAATACAGCCTAGCAATCAAAAAAAGCAAAAACAAAGTTCCTGGAGTGGCAGTTTACACAGAAGGTAAATGAGTTAAGCGCGGCAGCTAGACTTGCAACGCTTGCTAGCCTCAAGGTCCAACCGGTCACCTTGGGATTCTTTAAGGTCCCAGGAGAGGGTCAACACACACTTCCGGGTCTAGTGATAGCCTCAAAACTTCTCCTTGAGAGCTCACTTCCCTGATTGTATCTTTGAGAATGACGGACACTGGAACGTCTTCGGTAATCACGGAGGCTAGGCTCGACGGTCCAAGAGCTTGTCGTGGTTAGCTGGGCACCATTGCCAGAACCTGAAACCAGTTACCCACTCAAAAAGAATAACCACGAAGGAAAACGAAACAACAAAGGATTCCAAACGGAAATGATGCAAGGAAGAGAGACGAGTCTCCGAAGGGAGAAACTATGGAAGGATTCTGTCAACCTCTCCTCTAAAGCCAAATGGGCAATTTCTAATTATTTGCCTCCTTTCCAAAATATGCAGGAGAGTAGGAGGGGAGATGGAATCTTTCCGGCCCTGCTTCAACAAGGGCCGGAGAATCTCCTTACCCATTCTATGTGAAACTATTCAGGGCGAGCCTAGCCTCATGGCGTACATACAACACAAGTCTGGCGTCTCAATCAGGGTGGTCTTCATCCCTAAAAAAAGGAGGATGAGCGGATCTACTCTGTCCCTATAAAATCTTTTCGTCCCATTCAGTTTTATCTTCGTTTCTACTGAAAACATTAGCGGAAAGGGTCTGGTGGAGAGGCACCTGAGAAAGGGAGTTCTCTCAGGACACTTCCCCTTCATCGCAAACCATACATGCATACCAGCAAGGCAGAATCCTGTGAATCAAGCACCTGCAACAATGTAGTCAGTTAGGATTGAGGATAGCCTGTCCGCCAAGGAATTGGCAATTGTGCACCTTCATAGACATTCGTAGGAGCATTTCCGACAATGCCAAAATTCACCTGCAATGGTAAGTCGGAGCACAGCGAGCGTGGCCTCGAGCCAGCTCTCTCTGTGCGGTGGCTTAGGGCCATGCTGTGCTCCAGACGGATCTCAGGGCCGATCTTCAATGAAGTTATCCGCTTGTGATTCGCACCCACAAGGGGGATGTCCTCAAGGAGGCATCCTGTCACCTCTACTGTGGAATCTAGTAGTAGATGGTCTACTTTGAGGACCTTACTAAACAACGGAATCTATGTCCAAGGATATGCAGGACGACATAGTCCTTTATGGTACAGGGTACAAATACACAAATGTTGTTGTTGATATCATGAATACCAAACCTTCAACAATGTACACAACTGGTGTTCAGGGAGAGGGACTGAAAGTATAATCCCTCTAAGACAAGTTAGTTTGTACCATTCACTAGAAAAAAGAATCTTAGGAGTTTCCCTTCTTTCTAGGCTGAATACTCGCTATCCACTCAGCTGGCAGTGTGTCATAAGACAGTCAAATGATTTAGGACTGACTCTAGACCATAAGCTTTACGTGGACATGATCATCTTAATAAATATCCTGCAACAAAGACCATAATAGTGGTTCGCGCTCATATGACGTCCAGGAGACTTTGCAGGAATTCTCATGGGGCGTAAAAACCCCTTCATAGCACTAATGGGGCTTTACGCAAAAGCAGTATTTGTAAGGCCTCAAATCCACTTATCGGTTCATTAGTCTGGTGGACAAAGGTGAATCAGGTAACTGCCAAAAGCCAAAGCTTGAAAAGCTTTACAGTAAGGGCTTGGCACAATCTTTGTAACCGGCAGCATTCAGGAGACAGTCCCTCAGCCGACCTCGAGGGTGGCTTTAGGACTTCTACCTCTGTGATGTTCATATAAAAGCTTGAAGCGCTGTAAGTCAGCTTATCGGGCTGGATGGTGTGGGCTGGCTTGCTGGGGAGGAATTGGCGCGTCTAACACGCGAGCCATGCGCGCCATCTACTGAAGCTGTTAAACCCTAAGCGCTATTCTCGAAACTGGTGCTCCACGACACAGATGAGAACAGTGAGGTTCGTATTTCAAGAAGACCACTTTCTCTGTTGTACTTCATACTCACAGAGATGAGTGGAAAAATCGCAAGATAACATGCCCTAACAATAAGAAATTGAGCTTTTGTCTGGTACACGGATGGGCTCGCTTATTAAGGGCTAAGAAACTGGATATGGTAGTGTTTTAGTCAATCCCCTAGAACTGCCCACTTAGCGGTCAGTTTGGAGTCGGAACTAGCTCCATATTTTCAAGCCGAAATCTATGGTATCCTAGCCTGTGCCCAACCTAGGCCTCACCAGAAGGTACCTAGTGAAATGAACATCTGTATAACTGTTGTTCAGGACATGTCAGGCAAGCTCTTTAAAGCTCTTGAACTCCAACAGCATTTCATTTTCCAAGCTTAGTGTGGGGAGTGCTTTAAACACTCTCTGCAAGCTTGGATCACCGCAACTGTGTGCGTCTTGGTTGGGTTACCGGGACCACTACAGGCCATAGGTGGCAACGAATGCGCCGACAGGCTGTGCCAAAAAGCGGAGCAAAGCATGCCCATACACCGGTCTCCAGAGAGCCGAGTTGTGGTGAATAAGCAACGTCAGCCGCTTATATCCAAAGTGATTAAACAAATGGTCCAGGAAGGACACCCACCGCTTTGCTGGTGGGCAGAGGTCACCATGGGACAAGCACTCGGCAAAAGGGGGGGGGGGGGGGGGGGGGGGGGGGACTGCTTGCCGATTCTAGCTCCGGATTCACCAGATGGCTGATGGGGCTGGGGAGGAGGGATCGGCGCTTAAGCCAAGTGATTGCCTTGATCACTGGGGACACGGCCACTTCAGGAAAACACCTAAATCACTCTAGGATTTACGAAATTGAGGACTCGGAGTGTTTCGGGACTCTGCAAAATAAGTCTGAAGCAGACTCTGCAAAAACACATAATACTGGACTGGTGAGAGGACTGCGGAGCAAGGAAGAAGGGGATCTTTTCGGTGATAAACAACCAAGGCGACGAAACCAGAAGATTGCTAGGTATCGGGGAAAAGCTTCTTAGCCTAATTAAGGGCACGAAGATAGGCTTACCCCTCTAACATCAAAGGGGCACACAAATAAGCTCAGGTTTGACGTAGTGAGGATCTAGGAATTCCACCCCAATATCCCAAAGGAAAAAAAAAAAAAAAAAAAAAAAAAAAAAAAAAAAGGGATAAACGACCGCGGTCGGACCATGTCACCTCCGACGGTAGATGATACAATGCTGACGAGTATGATGAAAATAAGACAACGAAACACAATACATCACTACTCATGCCCACAAGTATAACAAAATGCGGGGCTTTAAGGAGGTCCGTGACCATTATCTCCAAAAAGGCATCCTACGGTACGTCTAAGGGAACGCTCCTGGATAGGCAGACAAGGACCACACGATGACTCCACCGATGAGAGATGGACGTTAAAGCGGACGATAGGTACAAGGGGTCAGGTCACCAATATTGATTTTGCTCTGAACTATTTCAATGATAGCTAGGAGTCTTCTTTTGCTGAAAATTAAAAAACTAAACCTACTTTGGATTATTATAAATTATTAAATAGGCTCTTTTGAAACACTCTGATCCGGATCCACGCGTTCACTGGCTGACGTTATACATATGATCGAAACGGACAAAATCTCTAGCATTAATAACACCACGGATAAATCTAAGTGGTGAGCTTACCTGTTACTTTTTAGAATCAGTGTTAACGGAGAACAATGTGAATTCGCTTCGGGCTAATCATATTGTATCTGATAATAGAATGAGGCGAAGAGTGAACTGAAGAGGTGAGCGGTGAAATTGAGGCGCTTAGCACTGAATTTAACTTTCCGGTGGTGATTATCGAAACCAGTATCTAGTAGAGAACTTTAAGAATGTCCATAAGCAATAAAAATAGAAAAACCTAATTAATTAATAGTTGATAATTATTTTAAAAAGATTACATTTAACTAGTTATCTATGTCTTATAGTTATCATTTTGTACACTGGGGAATGGTACTGAAATATCATTTCAAAGTAGTTAAAAACAGTTAAAGTCAAACGGTCTTCCCTCATGCAGCCGAGGATCCTCACATCAAAGTGTACCGATTATAACAGAAGAGTAACTAGTGGGGGCTTATTTTGTTATTTTTTTACTGCAATTACCCCGTGGAAAACAACGGCCCCTTGAGACAATGTAACAAATTTATTAATTTTTGTGTTCGTATCACCATCCGTACTCTCGGATTCACGTGACCGCGGCGCGTGGCGTTGAGGGAAGACCGGGGGTGACGTCTTGGTTTTGTCAGTTAAATCAAAGTTTACTATTACGTAACCTGTTTGTCGGGTTCCTTGATTGCTCGGTAAGGGGTTAGACTGTGACTAGCAGACCTAGTTCAGACGTTAACCTACGAACCGAAGACTTGCGCCATATGACGACTACACTCACGTATCTTGACTGTTCTGAAGATTACCGAGTAAGTAAACTGCTGCATATTATAATTAATTTGTACGTTGTGTCGCTCCCTTTTGAATTTTCTAGGTGCCCCAGTTATTTGATGTGAACTAGCATAAAGATGTAATAGTTTTGCCCTTTTATAAACAATCTGGTCAATATCGCGTAAGGTTGTCGTAGACTATTTGGTAATTTGTTCATAGGTACTTTCAAGAAACCTTTTGTTTGTAGGAGTATATAGTTAATACTTATACTCAATAAAGTAAAAGTGAGAACGAATCGATATGATGGTAATATACATAAATCTATCGAAGCACCAAACAAGTAAGTGAGGACGGAGCAGAAAGTTATTAGAAGTACCTAAATTTGAGTGAAAGGATATATATTTTAGTTTATTTGAATTTAATAAATCTTTTTTGAAAAGATCTTTTAATTTCATTTTTATTTTGATCATTAAAAAACTTGGAAGTGTTAAATTTTTAGTTTAATTTTTATTATAATAAAAACCTTTTATTTCTAGAAAAAGTTTCGTTTTCTTTCTTTTAGCAAGTAAAAGTCCACCACGTAATTCGTTTTATACCGACCTTTCGGTATAAAAGTTATGTGGATGATATCATCTCTGGTGCTAACAGTGTTGAAGAAGCACTAGAGCTTCAAGACCAACTTACCCAACTTTTCAAGCTTAAGACTTCGTACTTAGG
>NW_025787185.1:0-13719 GCF_021130785.1 Homalodisca vitripennis
TCTTTGATATATGCATTACACTACTGTTCAAGTAATGCATATTTAATGTTTACAAAAATGGAGGTTAAAAATCATATTGCCTAAAAAACTTTGAATTAGATATCTGAAATAGTATTCGATTAGCTCAAATAGTATATGGTATTTGTATTTTCGTATTAACCTAAACCTCGTGCACCCTTTTTTGTAGGAAACATTGTAAGCTTTGTAACTTTGTTGAATACAAGATTTTTGACTTTGACTTTTGAAGGAAAGGAAGAATTAATGAGAAGTTTTATTACGTTCAAGCATACAGTATGGTCTGAAGACTATGAGTGGACACAAATATTTTTTTTTAGAATGCACAACATATTTTGTTCAATTATAAGTGTGTGGGTCTTCTCATTTCTATACATACAGTTTGTAAGTTGTGTCCTGATACGTCGTATATATTCCAAACAGATTGAGATATCGATGGAAAATCTTAACCATACGTATCAAAATCATTTTGTGGACTTTTTGGAGAGCAAACATAATCCACTCCCTCTTTTTCAAAGGGGTTAGAGGGGGTCAATGTAGGATTAATGAAATCGTTTTGCGCATATCAACACAATGCATGCGTGATATTGTTTTATAAGACTTTGAGGGGCCCAGCTAATCTTTTTAAGTGGTATATAATATATGTTTCTGATTTGCATGGTTTTAGTAAGAGGTGTTCCTCTTTAGTAAGATTAGGTTTTGTAAGAGGAATTTTGATGTTAAGGCCTAGCAAAGAAACTTGTCACCCTCTTCTCTTATGATCCCGTCCTTTGCCAATTTTTGACTGTGTCGAATTCACAACCATGTATTAATTTAATCTTGCCTAAACTAATGTATTAGGTTCTGAGACACACAAAAAGAAGGATAGATTCAAATCCTCTAAAAAGTACTGTTATATTTTTGTAACATATAATGATAAAAAGTGAGTGCTTTTTAATACCAGAAACATACAAGGCAAATCGGTTGTAAATCTTTAAACTAAGTCGGTTTTTTGAAACGATGCCCTAATACCGATTTTTATAACATAGTTTTAATCAAGCAGTACAAAAAATCAATCGGTATGCAATAATCATAATCACTGCAGTGATAACCACTGTTTACGATCACTGCGAGAAACAAGTTACTCTAGACCCATTCTTACGTTTAATACATTTTACATTTCAGTGTATTACAAAAATAAGTTAGAATTGTTTAGGCCACTACCTGAATTTTACTATCAACATTTGATTTTAAACTCTATGCACAAACACCTTGTCTAAATATTTTCGACGAAATTGAAGGTTTGCACTATGCCAAACATGCTGTGAAGAGTATCTTCAATCAATAGATATCAACTCAAAAACAAGAACTTAGATCAGCAGATTTAAATTTAAATTGTTTATTACATAAAAGGTACGTTCAGTTTTGCTATATCTGAATGTCGATGGTCATCTAGAATTTACAGACACAAATTCGATTCGTAAGAAGCGGGCGCCAATTTGTGAATAATTGGTAATAGTTTGTAATTTTTCTTGCATATTTTGTACACTGTTCACGAACTGTTACAAATAGAGCGGTCAGGCACCCCTAAACCCACCAACCGAGGGCGAACCCCCTCGACCATACTTTTCGCTCCAGCGTAACAGACTGACCATTATTATACCCCGTAAACTGGTGTGAAGTGGAGTCTTATTGACTCGAGATGAAAATTTTAATGTGTGATTTACCAAACCTATGCGTTTTTTATACTGTTTAGTTTTAAAACTAATTCCGTAATATTTGACTCCCAGTTGGGAATATAAATTATTTTTATTTCAATTTGGTAGTGTTATTGTATCACTTTACCCACAATTGAAACCCTCACCGTTGTCTCCGTTGTCTCAGGTTAGTAGTTCACCTGAGCAAGAAATTGTATATTTCAGATATCGAAAACTTATTGTTACTGATTTAATATATCACTAAATAATGGCAAATGTTCGCAGAATTAATTGTTGTTACTAAAAATCCCAATTACACAAAAACAATTACAACTACTATTTTAAAACTCTCAACCGTACTCAAATGAAGAGACTTTCATCTGGTATTTATAAAATTGATGTCATTCAAAGAGATTCCGGCTTAATGTATGTTATTTTTAACATAATAAACTCTGACAAGGTAGAAACACCAACTTACTGAGAACGGTTCTTGCTGTAGAGGAAGGTCTTCATTTATTTACATTACAAGAGTGTTCAGAATAATAATTTGTTTCCTCTTGAACATTATTGCATTTTAAATACGGAAAGGTCTTAAAATACCGCAAACACACTTGAGATACGAGTGACCGATAACCATATTAAGCTGCTTTAACATGTATATGGACAGCCCACCACATGAGATAGTCTTCAAAGTGGCACAGCCTGAATTCAAATTCATTTCTATTAAGGCTATTTATTTTTTTTACCATGCTGAAAAATCTACAATACAATTGAAAAGTTCTGTAAGTTTTACTTTAATTTTATTCATTTTCAAATTTGTGTGCAATCCTTTGCGTTTGGCAAGATCCAAGAACATTAATAGTTGGATTTGTGTTTTCATTCAACACTGCAGAATTAAAATCACCACGGGATCCAACGAATAGATATAAAAATGACTTCATTTTCTTCGATAACGACACGGAAACATTAAAATCTTCTCTCTCTCTATATATTATCTCTCTTAAAAATATTTCAGGAGAAAAAATGGAAATATCTTGTTTGGGAAATGGTTGAAGATGAAGAATATGGAATTTCGTCAGATGTTGTTGAATATGACCGAAGGGAAGCACACATTTTTTTTTCTAAGTAAAAGTTTCATTCATAATATGAACACATTGAAGAACACATAGGTATATTAAAGACTTATATTAGATTTAAATTTTTATTTATTTAAGGCATAGTTCATTCAAATTAAAATGTTCCATCCATTAATATTGTCTCCCAATATAAGAATACAGAATAAATATATTCATACACCAAACCTTAAGTACATGTGCCGGATAATCTGTTTCTTTACACATACATGGTGGAATAAGTTGTACGTACTTTAAACCACTTTCACTCAAAAAAATATATAAGTAGCTATTTTGATAAAATTACTCAATTATTTTGAGTAGCTATTAGGTAGGCTACAATATAAGTAGCTATTGTGTAGACAATGACCCAATTAATTTTGAGTAGCTATTTTGTAGCCAATCAATTAAATTACAATAAGCCAAAATTTACAAAAGCACACAATTTTATTTTATAATCCAAGTACTCAGTTAATTATTTAAATTATTTTATTGTTTCTAAATATCAACCAGAAATTTATAACTACTGTCTGTGTGGTAATGTAAAAAGACTAGTGGGTGGAAGTTACGCTCATTGCTAATCAATAAAGTTAGCTAATCAATTATAACTTAAAATAAACTAAAATTATAAATCCAACATTTTATGTATAATCATTGACTCGGAATTACTTAAATTTATTTTAATGCTGCTAAATATTTCAACCATAAATTTAAATACTGTATGTGGAGTAAAGTAAAAGATCGTATGTGGAATTACACTTCATAGAATAGGTGGTCTGCCTTTTTTATTTTGTTTTAGGGGTGAGCGGGAGAAGGTCCTATACCGCACATGTTAAACAATTATTAACAAATGTTATGGCACATTTTTCTTAGGAACCATTAAATCTATAGGCCTTAAATTTTGTGTGTGTATTGTTATGTTATTTAGATAACTAAACAAGCACAATTGTAAAAAAATTAAAAATAAATTAATAGATAATTTAGATTTTTTTTATAAAAGTTATTTAAAAAATTTATATTTTTGTTAGAAAAAATTTTTTTGGAAGCTAGTGTGTTGTGCTTCACTATCTATTCTGCTTCAATGGTTAGGTAATTAGGTATTTTTAAAGTGGAAAAAAACTGTTTGCCATACCTCCATTGGTTTTTTGAGAAAAAATGTACCTTTGTTTAAAAAACACAGTTTTCGGGAAACGACGGTTATATTTAAAACTAGGTACTGTACTTACTTTAGCTAGCTTAGAACATCCCAGCACCATAGGCAGGGCCATCAGTATGCTCCTAATCCTCCTCTAGAACCAGTCTTCTCTTTTTTCTAGCTGTTTTGGCTTCCTTGGTCATTAGTTGTGCAGCTTTGTCGGCTTTCTTGAGTCGCAAAACATCAAAACCACGAAGCGCGAGCACTGAGATTTTACTCAAAGTTAGGCCTAATTCATTGTAGATATCCAACTTACTGGCAAATCCATCATTTAAACTTAGCACTGCATCCAACACACCTAACTTCAAAGTGTTCAGTCTCACAAACACATTTTTGGAGACTTTATTCCACACTACGTTATTAAAACTTTCGTTAGGATTTTGAGTTTTTTGGTGAAGGCCCTTTTTAGAAGTTCGGGGTTTGCTAAATCCTTATAAATTTGTTTAATTGTTGCCATTATGTCACTTGGTAAAAAGTGCTTATGTTTGTAGGGCTGATTTAGAGCTAACCCTTTGTTATAACCGCACCAAGAGTCGGCACCCTTTGGTGGAGTAAAATTTCATGCCAAAAGCGCCGGTAGTTACTTCGTAAATCATTTTTTTGCGTACTTAGGATAATCTTGCAACAAAAAGTGTTATACTTTCTGAAACTGTACAAGTCTGATTAACAAAAAATGAAAAAAAACAGAAAACTAAAAAAAAATTCAATTTTTGCCTTTCCGCTCCCCTTAAGATGGTGGATTGTGACATGTATTTTTAGGTTTGAATTTCTATGCATATTTGTTTTCTAAAACTATTTGATTATACACTGTAAACTGAAAACTCCGCTTGACAATTATATTATACAGAGAAAGGATGTACAGGAGAATTGCATCTAAGAAAAGTATGGCAAATATAGAATCAGATATAAAGTCGCTGATAAGTTTGAACATTTGGAGAACAAACTTTTATCTGTGACAAATGCTAATAACAGTATTTTATTTTAAAAATTAAACACAATATTTTACTGAAATCGTTGAACATGTTAAACTAATTTACTATTTTGTATAATTAACAAAGAAGTACTATTAAAAATGAAAGTACAAATACAGGAATCGCTGACAGAGACACTTAAGTTTTAAAACGTTAGAGATAAAACCTTTAGGTATAAACAAAGACTAAAACAATTGACCACAAAAGCAGTACTACATGTGAATAAATTATATTCAGTTCTTTATTTCAAGAGAAAAATAATATACTTAAAACACAACCAACTTATTAGTAAAACAAAAAAAGTAAAAGTTATTAATACAATCAATTACTCTCAATACATAATACAAAGCGTGCATTTAATATTATAGCACTGGAATACCTACTAAATTTTTAACTATTACTAGATCACACCACTGCCACTTTAAAACATTGTTAACACAATTAAAATATTAAGACATTTCAATTTCGCCATGTTCAGTTAAGGCACGTTAAAACTAAATTCACATCTGGTTTGACACAATACTCACATAGCATCGCACTCGGAATGTATGGTGTCCCTATGGAAAAAATGAAGATATAGTAAGTGCAGTGAAAGAGGCAAGAGGGCACTGGATTTGAACATTTCTGACTCGATGGTGGAAGCTTGACAGAGATTGGGAAATAAGCTAAATTGAGGCAATCCATCCGGAAGAATATTACAGTTCGTGAGGCATGCGGTAAAAGAGGAATTCATCCAAAAACTGCTAAGGAACGTACTCCGGGTATGGGCCACATACGAGAACAACTCGCTGTCGGAGAATTCTCTCCATGACAAGGGCAGCCTGGAAAGAAAAAATACAAGTTTCATTAGGTCCGGAGTGCACAAACCTTCCTTAGGAGAAAATGCAGCCGTATATTAGTACATGATAGCTGATTTCAGTAAACTTTAAACCCCACAAGGGTAACAATAATCTATGCTTGAATTCACTGTACTGTTTAGATTTTGGTTTTTTCATGTAAATAGATATAATTAACATGTATATATTTTTAGTTAAAACTAGATTACTTTATCTTTCATTGTGCTTAAAAGGTTTACGTGATATAAACAAAAAGCGAAAATAGTAAATAATTAAATAATCGTGAAAATGTCAATATCGTACTTCAAAAACATAAGAAGAATAAGAAAAGATTTCTTTATTTTCTTAGCTACATATTCAAGGCAAATTTAACTCGAGCAATAATAGTTATAAGGGAAATATGGATTATGCGAAATGAAAAATAGTTCTTTTGAATACCTAACTGTGTAAGTTTTTATACAGTTTAATGAGGTTTATAAGGCTGGGGGATCATTGTATAATATGTAAAACCAAATATTACAAAATCAAATAAAATTAGTTAGTAAAAGTTATCATTCAATTGCTTAAATTTCTATTTAATTCATTTCTAAGTCGTATGTAATATTCCTTAGGATTTTTGTTATTTCGGTAATTAAATAATTTGAGAATGTTTTTTGTATTCAAATTTGGAAGAAATATAATAATTGGCCCATAGATAAATTATCTTCAAACATATATCTTCTACACTAATTACCTTTTTACTTTCTTGTCATAAATTACTTTTGTGATAATTTTAGTAAAATTATTTAAACTAGGAAATTGATTAAACGCATTCATACCGATTTTGAAAATAAGAAACCGAAACTGAAATAAAACATGAACAATTTTACAAGCCTTTTCGACTTAAAAAATCCAAATTTAAACAGCCGTATGCACTATTACAATGACATGTCACCTGAATCGTCATCTTTTGGTAGGAAGATCTTTCCCGTCAACCCCACTGGTACTGGTCATCACTGTCACTCTTTAGCCGCCTCCCCATCCCCAAGAGCCGCCTCCTCGCTGGTGTTAGGTCCTCGTTCATCCGTTTCTCCCATCCGATGATACGCATCAAACATAGAGTCCACGACATCCATGCCCAAGGCCTTCCCAATCTCCTTAACTGCACTCAATACGCCCTCCTGAGGTTGCATAGGGACACCATATATTTCCACGACATTCACTCTCGAGTACTTTCCACTCCCTTTACTCGTTTTTCCAAGATATCCACCCTTTGCTCTGCTTTATATTACGTTTCAGAAGAATATCAGTGATCTCATTAATCCAATTGAGCGCATAATTTTCTACTTTGACCAACCTTCTATTGCTATCTAGTTTTTCTATTAACAATCAATTTTTTTTGTTAAAACTTTCTTCCTGACTTTTCTGATTTGTTTCAATTTTGAATACTTTCTTGGTTATGTCTTCCAGGGAAAGCTTACCTTCTGGCCATCTACATCGACTCGCCGGCGCTTCCTTTTCTGCTCAGGACAGTTTATACATTTCCAAGTAACAGCCGTTGTACGCTCCATTTTGGCTTGGTTTATATCTAGATAAGTGCAATGAAACCTCTTACCGCACTTACAGCATGTCAATGTCTTCTTTTGTTTAAGGGGGTTCTTACAAATTCCACAACTGGCCATTTTTCTAAAAGAAGATGAAAGTGAAAAGGTTCAAATCTCACCACTTAATATATTTGACCTGATCGCAAAAACTATAGGCTTTATAAGTTCAAGAGAGGTGCACGATCTCACGACTATCCTTATCTGAACGCCGCCGACACAGCACTGTAACTATATGCAAAACCGATATAGGTAATGGAAATTTCATTTACAGTTTTTACTTCTTCTGACGATAGTGGAGTATTGGTGTTTTACCGACGATGCATGGAATTAATTAACTCACCTCTGAACGAAGATTTATATGCTATTCAATGGTGATAACGAACCATATGCTATTGATACAATACAATACAATATACTTTTATTGCCAGAAACAATTTTAACATTGCATAGCATGCGTCACATAATAATAATTGTATATTCATTAAAATAATGAAATGTCTCATGCTAACGATTTAATTTTTTAAAATATCGTAAACAATATCGATTTTAGTTAACAATAAAAAGTTGTCAAGCAGTAAAATTAATATATAATAAAAATAACTTTGGATGTCAGCGCCCCTGTACTACCACACATTGAAACTAGTGAGATGGTCCATGAATTCACCAACTGCATAAAAAGAATGAGACACTAAAAAGTGTCGCAATGTAATTTTAAACCGATTTAGATCATTTATTGATTTTATTTCTTCAGGGAGGCCCATTTAGAAACTTTATGCCAGCTTCAGAAGGAAGTTGGTCGTATCTTCTCAATCTATGCTGAGCAGGTCTGACATTTTCTCGATACCTTGTATCGTAGTTGTGAATGGCACGACCTCGAACCATTTGGCTCTTAAACCGACAATGTACAGTAGTCTCCAGTATATACAAACATGGCAATGTTAGTATTTCGAGCTCCCTAAATGAATTTCTACACGACTCTCTAAAGTTTAATTTAGCAATAATTCTAATAGCTCTCTTCTGTAAGACAAAAAGTCTGTGGAAATCGCCATTTGAACAGCCACCCTACAATATAATACCGTAGGATAAATGTGGATGGACCAAACCGTAATATGCAATTTTCATTATTTGATCTGAACAGTATTCGGCAAGACCTCTCAAGAGATAAATATTATTGATAGTTTCGCACAAACACTGTCCACATGGTTCCTCCAAGTCAACCCTCTGTCGAGGTGTATACCCAGGAGTTTCGTACAGTCAACTTCATCCAGGACCTTGTCGTCCAACATCACAGTAAGTCTGTACTGAAATGGTGCAGTGCTTCCACCAAAAACCATGTAATTTGTTTTCGAACAATTAAGTTTCAAGTTTATGTTTTCAAAGTATTGTGTACATACATTTAATTCTTCGTAAGCTTGAATTTCAACTTCAAATTTTGATTTGCATGTGAAAGAGAGAGTCGTGTCATCTGCATATTGGAGTATGTGTCCTTTTTGAATCTTTGAATTCAAGTTGTTTACGTACACCAGGAACAAAACTGGTCCGAGGATGGATCCCTGAGGGTCCCCATATCTAAGACTGGTTGTACGTGAAAATGAATTTTGAACTGATACTTGTTGTTTTCTATCGGAGAGGTATGACTGAAGCCACTTTAGGGGCAAACCTCTAATACCATTACTGTGCAATTTGTTGAGGAGAATGGTGTGATCCACACAATCAAAAGCCTTAGTCAAGTCAAGGAAAACGCTGAGCGTTACTGTTTTCTTGTCCAAGCTATCAACAATCAGCTCAATTAAGTGCGTGATTGCATCGATTGTGGATTTACCTTGTCTAAAGCCAAACTGATTTGGAGATAATATATTATTTTTCTCAAAAAAAATTAGCATCCTACTTAAGAAAAGTTTTTAAAAAAACTTACTTAGCACTGGTAGGATTGAGATTGGCCGATAATTATTTACTTTCAACGGATCATGTTTCTTAAAAAATGGAATTACTACAGCTCTTTTCAGTGCCGTAGGAAACATGCCTTCTTGGAAAGATATATTGATTATCATTGTCAGTGGTTTCAGCAGAGGCATGTAACATTGCTTGAAAAACCATGTCGACATGCCATTTACGTCAGTTGACTTCGACACCCTTAGAGAACGCATCACGCCAGCCACTTCCTCCTCTGTTACAGGAGTTAACGCCATTGACATGACGGGACTTGGTGTTGGACTCGTTTCAAAAGAACAGCTAAGATTTTGATTTGAAACATTAGAAAAAAAGTCATTAAAAAATGTTTGCCACATCTGAATGGTCCTTAATAATTTCCCGATTGATTTCAATTTTTATAGGTTTATTGGGTGCCTTAGTTTTGTGCTTATTAATTATACCCCAAGCGGTTTTTTGAATTTTTTTTCCTTAATTGCTTTACTAAATTCATAGGCTTTGGCCGCTTTAATAACCTTTCGATAAATTAATTTATACTTTTTTACAAAATTTTTGAATTCTACACTTGTTGATAGTTTTGATTGTTCCCAATACAACCGTAAATTATATTTTCTAGAAACAATTATTCCTGGAGTAATCCAATTAGTTTTTCTTTTCTCTTTATAATTAATTTTTTTAATGGACAATATAGATTTAGATTGTAAATGAAGCAATCATTTAAATAAACGAACATTTCCGACGAGTTTTGGGTTTTTTTGAAATGCCAAAGTTCTCGATTCAACCGTTTGTTTAACAGGTTAATGTTAGAAGGACGTGTATCTCTTATATATATAGTGACGTCTTGTTTTTTAACCTGTTGACTGATTTTAATTAATTGCGCATCATGGTCAGATATGGCAGTGGCTACAACGTCCCGGGTATGTCGGTCCCAACGTTATCTATAGCTGTCTGAGAACCACCAAACACTCTCGTTGGTAAATTCAGCAACCATCCAAGATTGAAGCTAGCCAGTAAATCTCGGAACTTTCTGGTTTTGCTACAACCCTGATTCAATACGTTAATATTGAAATCTCCAGCTATCAGAAATTGTCGATTTTTTTAACTCTACTAAAAAATTCTCAAGATATTCAAAGAATTTACTTTCCGAGCTTTTTTGATATCTATAAACCACGTAAACCGAGATGGAGCGACAATTACTGAGACTAACAGAAATACCCGAGAGCTCAAATACCTTTTCCTCCACTTGAGTATCATCCAACTTTTTAAATTTAAAACATGGTTTGATAAAATCAGCAACCTCCTTTAAATTGGGCCCTATTAAGACTATTGGCAAGTGTGTAGTTTTCTATAACAAAGAGATCAATATTTTTGTCATTAAAACCGTGTTCTGACAAAAGCAGAATATCCAGTTTGAGCTCGTCACAGAGTAACTCCAGCTCCTGGAGTTTATTAGTTGCTGATTGCGGATTTTTGTGTACGATAGTTAAAATTCCCGAGCATGAGAACACTTTGCAGGGGCGATGACAATCCTTTATATGTGTTAAAGGCTCTTTTACGTTTTTAATAGTTCTTTTCAGAAACATCACTTGCAGTTGAAATTGCAGACGGCTCCGTCGCAGCCGCAAGACTACTGTTGCAGGTGGTCTTGAGGGCATCAGAGTAGGTGTCATACTGTTGCATGGATACTGGTGGAGAAGGAAGAGTTGTTCCATTGTCAATCCTCAGAGGAGCTGAGGCAGGCGTCGAGGACATCATGCTGTTAGTGACCCGGTTAGATAATTTGGGTATTTCTCGTAGGACAGGAAGAGACTCATTTATAGGCTGCGAAGTGGCTATATCTCTTGGTTCTGACTATGTTGAAGAGTTTACTTTTGTATTTTGCAGTGCACAATTCGAAATTCTTCTGCTTATTTCAATTTTTCCGTATTTATTAAGATGGAGTCCTGGGTTGGTAAAAATTCTTCTTCCAAAGTCTTTTATTTTGACAACGCAAGTACCATAGAGTTTTTTAAGTTTACTATTTATGAGATTTATTTGATAGTTTAGATAGTTGCTCCAATGTAGATCGTGTCTATGGAGTATTGGCACTATAATCCATTGCGTGTGTTTGTTTGTTTGGACAAATTGGGTTATAAGTTTTGGTAACTGTTTTGCAGGACGATTATTGCGTGGTGTACAAGATGATACATCATTTGTTCCTACAAATATTACACCTATATCTGTTTCTGTCATTTCACTTGACATTTCCTTGGCATTTCTCAATATACGATTAGATTGAGCGCCAGGGTTAGAACAAACCAACACCGTGTAGTTATTACACACAAATCCTTCAAGGTGCTGACATAAATCCTTTCCGTGACTGTCCGAGAATACATATAGTTTTATTGTGGGTCCCGGTGCAATGACTTGTTCCTGTGGCATGTTTATATTCTTCTTCATTTTGTTTTTACTTCTTTTTCTTCTTCTTTTCGACTGTGAGACGGTGAAACTCTCGTTTAACTCAGATGTTAGGACTGGCAGATCATTTAGAGAAGAGACATTATTGGCAGAATGAATCTCCAACGGCTTACTAACAACACTGTCCTCGTTCCTTTCCCGTTTACCAACTGTAAGAAGAAGCTCTTCGTGCAATTTGAGGAGGTCATTATATTTTTCATTAACAATAACAAATTCAGTCTGAAATCCTAAGTTAATTTCTTCAAATTCAGCCATTTTGATTTGCGCTACGTTACAATCTCTACAAATTCTGGAAGATTCACCTAGCGGCTCGGTTTGAGTACTGTTCTCACAGCAGCTTGATATCTCATTCTCCTCACCTACCGTTACTGATTTAGCTGTACTTTTATTGGGTTTATCTTCTGCTATCTCCAGGAGCCTTTTTAATTCCTGGATATACGAGATCAAGCTAGACTGTCTGTCAGTTAATTCGGATATTCTAGCCAGAAGTTGATCTTTAGATCTAAGGCAGTCGTAATCAGTTTGAGTCTCTACAGTATAGAATTTCTTTTTATTAATCAGCTCCGAGATGAGAGGTGATAATGTTGGTGTCATTGAGGAGCAGGAAGATGCTGGGCGAGGGGTGGCAGGTGATTGTGATAATGTGTGCATAGTAACAGGGTGCGTACCACTGTGTTTTTTGTTGCACACAGTCAGTTCAGTTCGATTTTGGTCAGTCCGTACAGATGCACCACACGTGCGGCCCAAACAGCGCCAGTTTATGTCTCCATTTACAAGAGTACGGTGTTCTCTATATTTATATCCATCGTAATGAAGACACGGTTTACCTTTTTGGGAAAGTTTAATGGTAAACTTCATTATTTATTAGTATTTTTGGAAGTATTATTAATTAATTAGTTGTTAAATTAAAGTTTTAATAAATAAGCGCGCCCGTAAAATATGGATGCACCTTTCTTACAAGGGGAATGTTAATTGCCTACTTTAAGTTGAAGGCTGGTCAATAATACAACGGTAGCGGTGGCCTGTAATCAGTCAGCGCTTATCAGTTTGCTTGACTAATCTTGAAGCCTGAGTAAATCTTGAGTGTCCTGTTGGCATTATAAAACCATAGTGTGCATGCGCCAACTATCAGATCTGTGACGTAGCCCCCTTCTTCTTGGAATTCAGACACTAGTTCTACGAATAGTTTATCTTAACAAGGAAATTCATTCACTGATAACTTACAGTGTAAGTCTGGCTATGTCCGTCTCCTGCAAATTACAATGGACGTACACTTTCCTGATATGAGTCCAGCAATAAGAAAAAATTGATAGTGAACATTTACATGACAAATTTAGAATAGTTTTAGGAGCTTATAATTAATACGTTTAATAATTATAAACCAGGTGTACCAAACATTGTATCCAGAAGAAACTAAATTTATCAACTTAGAAATGGACGTACATGTTTCAAATAATATTCTACAAAAATGTGCTGATTGTTGCTTTAACAGACATATTGTGCTCAGTTTGGGTATATTAACAATACTAAATAATTATTAATTATTCTTGATCAAAAATAAATTAGAAATTCATGTAACAAAATTCAAATAGCCATAAGACATGTTTATTTTCTAAAATTATTGTACAAGGCAACAACGCAAATTATTTGATTATGGACTGTTTTACTGGTGTAGAACTAACTACACTATGAAACCAATATTCATTCAAACTAAAGATAATTATGTATAATCTAAAGACTTTTTCCATAATAGTCATGTTTGTTTTAAGACTAAGAGCATTATCTGTTCCAAAACTACACCTAAATTTTCATAAATATTGTTTTTGTTTGTTTTTTTTGGACAAACAAATTATTAATCGGATTCTAACAGATATAAAATTAAATTTATTTATTTATGAAAAGAATTAACTTTTCGTTAAAACATTAGTAATGATAATTTTCGGTT
>NW_025787186.1:0-14199 GCF_021130785.1 Homalodisca vitripennis
CCGTTGGTCGTAGTCTCAAAACTGATTGACCCATCAAAAATAGCAAATTGCGCGATCTACAAGAAAAGGGGCCAGTAATCAGTTGCCCTATCACGAATGGTGTTGGCCGAAATAACGTGGGAATTATGTTACAATTTTGTTGAAACTTTTATACAGCGAAACTTTTTGTTTTTTGGGTCGATAGCGGCGAAACCATTGGTCGGGAGGTCAAAATAAGACTAACGTTTTTATTAAAGGAAATAAGATGACCTTACAAAATACAGACCAGTGAAACTTTTTACTATATATTTCCCTTAGTTTGACCGGCAAAACGACGCGATTAAGTGAAAATAATGGACATTTTTCGCCTAAAAATTTACATTCTAGGGCCTTGATAGCGGCTAAAACGGTTGGTCGTATACTCAAAACCAAATTTTTAAAACGGGATTTAGGAAATCACGTGATCTACAGAAAAGGTTTTCAGTTACGACGGGAGTTGGCTGAGCGTTTTAGCTAAGCGTCAATAGTAGATAGTGGACAGAGGAATATTTATTATGTTCCCAGACACAATTACCCTCTAAAAAAGGCCCAAAGTGTGTCCATTAACCCCCTGGTAATATTAACCCCCCCCCCCCGGGATTTCCTGAGTATGACCTGATAACCCCCTCCCCTGTACATTCAACCCCCTGAGTGTGTCTTACACCTCCCTGGTAACATTTTTTTTGTTAATAAACCCCACCCAGGGAATTTTCCTTTGGCCATGACCTGTTATTCCATGTCCCGAATTTTACCAGTCCCAACCAAAAAATCTCTTAAACCCCCCCCCCCGCCCCCACTCTGGCGAAAGGAATCCTGGAATGACCATAGATAAAAAACCCACCTGGAGGACTTATCATCCCCATCCTCCAATCCCTATCCCCCGGGTAAACGGTTAACCCCCCCCTTGGGAATTTTGCGTTTCCATGATGGGAACCAGGACAATATCCTGATGACCGAAAATATAAAAACCCCCCCTCTTGTCTTAACCTCCCTTAATCATTAATTCACCAACCCACCCAGGGAAATTTCTTCGCCTTGACCTAGATTAGTTTCTCCTGGTGATATTAAACCCCCTTGTTCGGACTTAAAATACTTGCCTTCTTGAGGTTCGGTATTTTTTATTTTAAGGTTTTATACTAAAAAAAACAATATCAAGATAGCTGGACCCGTTTGCAGACTTTTCATCCCGAGCTCTTTTCTGGGGCTATAATCCAATAGGTCGTAATATCCATATCTTGCAGGGGCACAATCGAAAGGAAGACACAATTAAAAATTTTCCAAACAAGAAATAAGGTCCATTCACTTTTTTTTCGTATCTCTAACGGGTTTTAAAAACCGCATTATAGCCCCTTCAAAGTCAAAAAGTTTTTTACGGAAATCCGGAAAAAATAATTCTATGGAAAACGGTCCCAATTTTTTAAATTTCCCTTGGTTCATTTTACTTAATGGTTCCGGACTTAACCCCAGTCACGAATTCCGCATTCCCCCGGAATTGTGGGAAAGCGTTTACCTTTGGGGGGGCCTGGGGGCGTAGGCACCCAGCGAGGCCGAAGGGGCGAGTTCTAATATATATACAACCCGCATGTGTAACTGACTGACTGAGCTGACTCACTCCAGTATAACTAATTCTAACCTACTTCCCAGATGAGGTTAGAGACTTGAAATTTGGGTACACAGATAGCTTTCACACGTTGTAACCCACCAGGGAAAATCCCGGAAAAGTGAGGAATTTTTCATTTTTCAACCCCTCAAAAAAATTTCCCAAAAATCGCGCATTCCTTCACCCCTGCAGTGCATTTTTTGTAAGGCGCCGATAGCGGGCGAACCGTTGGAAGCTAGCTCGGATCTGACGGAAAATTCATGGTCAGGAATGAAAGTGAACTAACAAAAAAGGTCTAATGACTTTTTTGCTCTATCATTCCATGGTTAAGCGACAAAACGCTCGAAACAATATTGAAATTTCCAGAGATTTTTTTTTCGATAAAAAATAATGTTTCCAAGCCCAGATAGCGGACCGGAAACCGTTGGTCGTAGCATCAAATCTGATTGACCCAGTCAAATTAGCAAATTGCGCGATCTACAGAAAAGGTCCAGTAATCTTTTGCCCTATTCTCGGATTGGTTTGTGGCCGAAAAACGTGATTTATGTACAATTTTGTTGTATACTTTTACGCGAACAACTTTTGTTTTTTGGGTCGATAGCGGCCGAAACCATTGGTCCGGAGGTCAAAATAAAACTAACGTTTTATTTAGGAAATAAGATGACCTACAAAAAAGGTCCAGTGACTTTTTACTATATTTCCCTTAGTTTGACCGCCAAAACGCGGGATTAAGTGAAAATATTGGACATTTTCGCACTAAAAATTTACATTCCGGGCTTGTGATAGCGGCTCCCCTAAACGGTTGGGTCGTAACTCAAAACAAATTTTAAACGGGATTTAGGAAATCACGTGATTCTACAGAAAAGGCTTCAGTTGACTTCGCGGAGTTGGCTGAGCGTTAGCTAAGCGTCCGAATAGTAGATAGGGACAGAGGAATATTTATTATGTTCACAGACACAAAATTAACCCTCATAAAAAAGGCCCAATTGTGTCATTAACCCCCGGTAATAATTTAAGAACCCCGCCCCCCCCGGGGATTTCCTGGTATGACCTGATAACCTTCCTGTACATTCAAACCCCCTGATGTGTTAACCCCCCTGGTAACATTAAACCCCCCCAGGGAATTTCCTGCCATGACCTCATGTCCGGAATTTTACCAGTCACCAAATCTCTTAACCCCCCCCCCCTGGGAAGATCCTGGTATGACCAGAATAACCCCCTTGGAGACTTATCCCCCGGTAAGCGTTAAACCCCCCCTGGGGAATTTGTTCATATGACCAGACAATATTCCTGACGAAAATTAAACCCCCTCTTGTCTTAACCTCCTTAACATTAATCACCCACCCAGGGAATTTCTCTCGCCTTGGACTAGATAGTCTCCTGGTGATATTAAACCCCCTGTTCGAACTTAAAAATACTGCCTTGAGGGTCGGTTTTTATTATGTTTATTACTAAACAATCTCAAGATAGCTGACCCGCGTGCAAGACTTTTCTCCCGAGCTCATTTCTGGCTAAAGAAACCATAGGTCGTAGATACCAGATCTGAGGGCACAATCGAAAGACAAAATTAAATTTTCGACAAGAAAGGTTCCAGTCACTTTTTCTCGTATCTAACGGTTATCTAATATATATACAAACCGCAATGTGTAACTGACTGACTGACTGGACTCATCTCACGTATACTAATTCTAACCTACGTTCCAGATGAGTTAGAGGACTTGAAATTTGGGTACACAGATAGCTTTCCACGTGTTAACCACCAGGGAAAAATCCCGAAAAGTGGAGAATTTTTTCATTTTCAACCCCTCCAAAAAAAATTCCCTAAAAATCGCGCATTCTTCACCCCTGCAGGGCATTTTTTTGTAAGCCCGATAGCGGGGCAAAACCGTTGGGAGCTAGCTCGGATCTGACGGAAAAATTTCATGGTCAGGAATGAACAGTGAACTACAAAAAAAGGTCTAATGTACTTTTGTGCTCTATCTTCCATGGTTGTTAAGCGACAAAAACGCTCGAACATCTTGAAATTCCAGAGATTTTTTCGATAAAAATAATGTTTCAAGCCCGGATAGCGGCCCGATACCGTTGGTCGTAGCTCAAATCTGATTGACCCAAATCAAATTAGCAAATTGCGCGATCTACAGAAAAGGTCCCAGTAATCTTTTTTTTTGCCCTATCTCGATTGGTTTTCGGGCCGAAAAAAAACGTGATTATGTACATTTTGTTGTAACTTTTACGCGATAACTTTTGTTTTTGGGGTCGATAGCTAGGCGAAACCATTGGTCGGTGGTCAAAATAAGACTAACGTTTTATTTTAGAGTAATAAGATGACCTACAAAAAAGGTCCAGTACTTTTTTACTATATTTCCCTTAGTTTGACCGTTTTTAAAACGCGATTTTAAGTGAAAAGTATTGGACATTTTTCGCCTAAAAAATTTACATTCCCGGGCTTGATAGCGGCTAAAACGGTTGGTCGTGTAACTCAAAACAAACTTTTAAACGGGAATTTAGGAAATCACGTGCATCATACAGAAAAGGTTCAGTGGGACATCGGAGGAGCTTGGGGACACCTGGAGCGTTAGCCTAAGCGTTCAATAGTAGATAGGTGGACAGAGAGGAATATTTATTATGTTCACAGACCACAATACCCTCTAAAAACGCCCAATTATGTTGACATATAACGCCCCGGTAATATTAACCCCCCCCCCCGGGGATTTCCTGGTATGACCTGATAACCATCCTGTACATTCAACCCCCTGAATGCGTGTTAACTCCCCCTGGTAATAAACATTAAACCCCCCCAGGGAATTTCCAGCCATGACCTCATGTCCCGAATCTTTACCAGTCCACCAAAACTCTAAACCCCCCCCCCCCCCTGGGAAGAATCCTGGTATGACCAATAAACCCCACCTGGAGAACTTATCCCCCGGTAACGTTAACCCCCCCTGGGACTTTGTTCATATGACCCAGCACAAATATCCTGACGAAATTAAACCCCCCATCTTGTCTTAACCTCCTTAACATTAATCATCCCACCCAGGGAAATTCTCGCCTTGACCTAGATAGTCCCTCCTGGGGTGATATTAAACCCCCTGTGTCGACTATAAATACTGCCTTGAGTGTCCGTTTTTATTATGTTTATACTAAACAATTCCAAATAGCTGACCCGTGGCAGACTTTCTCCCGAGCTCATTTCTGGCTAAACCATAGGTCGTAGAATCAGATTCTGAGGGCACAATCGAAAGAGAAAATTTAAATTTTCGACAAGAAACGGTCCCATCACTTTTTCTCGTATCTACTAACGGTTTAAAACCGCAAAATGTCCCTCAAAGATCAAAAGTTTTTTACGAATCCGGAAAAAAATCTATGGAAAATAGGTCAATTTTTAAATCCCCTTGGTCATTTACTTAATGTGCGGACTTAACCAGTCACCGAATTCCGCTTATCCCCGAATTTGCAAGCGTTTCTACTTTTGGGGGCCTGGGGGCGTAGCCCCCAGCGAGCCGAAGGCGATGGTATTATAATATATATATCTTCAATAAAAAGACAAGAAAAATAGAACATAAATATTCTCTACTATTTTCGTCTCAACAAGACATTTTCAAGAGAAATAGGTACAAGTAAAATTAACAAAATATAATAAACCAAAGAAACATCATATGTTGATAAACTCACTAATTTTGAATTAAGTACAAAGAGTAAATAATTTTTGGTATAAAACAAAGAGTATAAAGTTTATTACTAAACAAAATTATAAATTCAATTTTGTAGTTATCATGTGTAATTTTATAAATATAAAACAAATTAAAATTGTAAAGGATAATTTATATTCTAACAACTATCCATACCTTAAATTTAGACCAATCCGGGATGTTTAGTTTGTAACATATTAAAAAACTCTATAATAAGTATATATATATATATTGTTAATAATCACTTAATTTTTGTAATTCCAAAACTAATTCCAAATAACAGTTACAAAGATTAATGTCAAATTGACTTTCTTTTGTATGAAATGTTTCCGAAAATCAGTCATATTTTCTAAAAAAATATATGAAAATAGTTAAAACCTTGAATGATTTCAATTCTTGTATGACCAATGGAATCTACCATTTAACATATTTCCAGATATATAAATATTATTTTCGAATGGACTGCTGGCAGCAGTTAATTTTATAACATAAAAATTTATTCTCCTATTGGAGTACTAAAAAACATATATATTCTAATGCTAATATCAATTTCTTACTCTAAAATACAAGAATGTTTAAAAACTTTAAACCTTTGTATCTCGGTATTTTAAAGCCAATGTTATAATCCTGTAGTTTTATAACGTCCAAAATCTAATTTTGTCTTGAATTTAATTTGCACAAGTGATTTTAAAATATAAGTATGAAATTAGTATTTTCAAATGTGAAGCTCCAACAAGCATGTGTTGGTTGTAGTCATGTATTGTATTTTATCAATCACTTTATCTAATGTCAGGCAGTGCTTTTCTGATTAGAAAGGAAACTGACTTATTTCTGAATCAGTCAGATAACACTACTGCTTTATTTTTGTAAGTGTGAATAATCTGACTGAAATTTTGACCACAACGGAGAGCTTAATTTAACCCTTTTAAGACTGCTAACTGCTTTTTTAAATTTTTAATATTTTGGTCCCCATGTTCTAAAAACTGTGTGGAATTACATGAAACATCGTGTGGTTTTGCTTATGCTTTTGGGAAAAATAATCTTATCTGTGTAATATGTATTCAAAAGCTCTGGTTTTAGGTGGTTATTTTTTTTACACTGAAATGTGTTCTACAGAAAAAATTCATATAAAATGTTATGTTTGAAATTTGAGTTTGATCATAAAAAAACAGTTAAATTTTTAAAATATTGTAATGCATGAGCAATATTTATAATTTGATTTTAAACATGTAATTTTGTATTAAATGTACCAAATTTTAAAGTTAATATTTTCATAATAAATTAATCTGTGAATACATAATCCGAAATTAGTTATATTTGCTAAAAAAACAAAATATGTTTACCATAATTACAGACACAAACCTTATAGCGCTACTATAGAAAACAAAGCTAGAAAAACGTAACTGTATGAATACTGAGGACTGCCTTTTAGATTAAATAAACATGTAAAGGGATTACAATATAGAATAACAAAAAAAAAAAAAATAATATTTAGTTATGACTTGTACAATTATGAATATATACTACCGGAAAAATGATAAAAGTCCTCTCAGCAATAGATTCGCTTACTGGTCTTTTTTCGCGTAAGTAACCACCAGCAATAGATCCCATGGCTGGTCCTATATTGTTAATAATTCCATGGCAGTTGTAATAAAATCAGCATGGTTGGTTCTGAAATGGGTTAAGTTAATATATCCTATACACAAAAAGTCAACATCGAGTCTTGAAAATTGATAGTATTTTATCATTCTATATATATTTTATCATTTGTTAGCTATTTTAAAGCTCCTTTATTTTTTTAGCTATTTATATTAAAAACGTTTATTGTAAATAAAAGCCAAACAATGTTATAGTATTCCAAATTCACTATTCTTGCATCATTTAATCTGTATAAAAATAAATGTTCAATAAATCCTCCCTTTATTATTCCTAAAAATTAAACTTTCATACTCAAAATAGCTAAAATCTTTATTATTATACATTTCCATTAACATTAATTTCCATAACACTGTTTTCGATAAATCTGAACCAATTAATTCATGTTTATTCCAATCAAATAATGTGATTGTAATAGAGATGCAATGATATAGTGAGGACGACTTCTGGAATCTCAAAGCCTGATGTTCTTAGTTAAGGAGCAAGAATATGGGTTTTACATTGAATACAGGTATCAGATATATCCATCTTTTTGGCTGAATTTCAACCAAAATTTTCTAATGGTCAGTATTAGGGACTAATAAAGATAAAACTAAATAGGCCCTAAAACTTAAATAAACAATTCCCTTTTTTTTCTCTTCCCTTCTTCCAATCTCCAAACTTTTCAAACTTGGCACTGTTGCAGCAACCCGTGTGCACCATTAGGGTATAGTCCTAGTCAAGTATTGCACCTAAGAAGGTCAATGATGGGAATAGTTAATAAGTTTAGGATGGTCTCATAATATGTTTTATTTTTTTCTTACACATTACAACAGGAAAATATTCTAATATTTTTTGTCTATCCTCATCTCAGCCAACCCAGCAGTACAAGCTATAAGTATGGTTAAAACACAAGATATAAGAATTCTTCAGTTTTCACATAGATCAAAATAGAGATGAAATCAGCATTATAATAAACTTTATATCAGACCATAAACCCTTAAAGTTGTGTCACAGCAATGAAGCTCTGCTATTTAAGACCTCACTTATTGAATATGGTTTGGAGGTTCTCTTCAGTGCACCCAATAAAGTTGGACCATTTAAAAAAATCTCATTGTGTCACAAGCATACTCGATTTGCGGTGTGGAACCACACCAGAATGGCTTTTCCGGTAACCTGGTATCTGAAAATATAAACACTTGATTTGCACGGAAAAGGTTTCTTCTGCACCTCAGAAATGCATGAAACGCTATTTTGAGACTTCATATTTTCAACATTTATCCCCTGGACTCTTCCTTTCCTCTTCCAAACCCTCCAGATTCCCCGGGAAATTACAGTTTCCGCCACCCTCTAGTTCTAGAAATTGATCACCTGACCACTGATCAAAGTATTTTATATTCTTTTAGTGGACATGATCCTGGACAGTATTGTTTGTTTGAAAAAATTGTTAGCCTGAGGAAAGTAAATTTATGATGTGATTTTTTACAGGGTTACCTCTGCCTTCCCACTATCTCTCCTTTGCCTTCACATGGATGTGCTCTCGGGGACCCCAAACGTCAGAGGGATTACTTTTGTTGGTGTCAGGCGCCAGACCAACGTTCTACTTCAAGCAGAAGAAAAGAGGGATTTTGGGGTAGCGGAAGTACTAGTGGGAGGTGAAGATTGCGGTAAACAGTTGTGTACCAGAAATCAGAAGGGCATGCATAGAATATAGAATTGGTGTTGTCAATAAATTATTATAATCAATTAACGCACAAGAAACATATAATAACCTGAGCACAAACAATGTTTGATAGTCATTTAAACTAGGGCAATGAGCCACGGGATCTCATTCAATTGTGTTAAATTTATCTCCTCCAATCAAGCGAGTTACGGATAAAAACTTGTCCCCATTACCAGCCTTTGAACCTGTGCCAATCTCTTAACTAGGGACCCGCAATGTCCCAATGCTTTGGACAATATGACCACGTCATGGGCTCACCTCGATCCATCCCTTGCGAATGGTAAAATGAATCAAGCCTTTGGTATATTTTTATTTTTTAAATCCAAGTCTGAACAAAAAAACTGTTCTTAAAGTCTAAGATGGGTAGTAGAGCTTGAATTTGTTTGAACAAAAACGTGTGGACTAATCCATGCTATCAGTAAAGCAGCTTTTAACTGTTTATAAGTCAGAATTAGTTTGTAAAAGTAAACATAGTAGTTTCTAGTAAGAAGCAGCTCAACTTGTAAGTCAAAGTTTTTTTGCAGACAATCAGGTTTTAAATACTGAATTTCTCCCTTTCCTTTGTTTGATCCAGTTAAGAGCCAGCTGTAAGGAAACTATTTTTAGGTTTTTCCATAAGAACCTCTTGTACTTTTGCACGCCTATTTTTTATCATAGTATTATGGGAGATGTCTCATTGTAAAAATATAATTAATATGTAACTGTGCGCTTTAGTTTTTTTCTATAAAGTGTATACAACTATATAGTTTTTGAGATTTTTTTTCTGAGTAACCTTTAAAATATTGAATAAACTAAAAAGTGTTTGGATATGTATTAATTATATCTTTTAATGAGACAGCTCTCATAATTCTATAGTTAAAAATAAGATCGTAAAACTACATGACTTAATTTTTTTAGGGCTAAAATCAGGATGGCCACCAGTACAGCCATCTTTTACCCTGGCCAATTAATTGTATTTCTTTTCAATCATCAAATTGTTCTGTCTTCCCACACAGGTGGAGACAGGCAGAGTTGAGACTGGTGACATGGAGTTGCGTCGTCTGCTACACCTGTCCACGGAGGATCTCAGGTACCAAGTTTATTACACTGACAAAGTATGTTTGGAAAGTAGTGATAAAAAGATGTTTGGAGGCCAGGGAAAGTTATAATCTCATAGTTAGCAGCACTGCCATCTAAAGAATAGGAGTGCAGACAAGCTTAGATTTACCAGAACTGTTGCCATAATAAGTCAAACAGTCAGAATGTCTACTAAAATTTGCAGTTGGCTCCTGCGTCACAAAAGGTCCTGCATAGTGTGAAATGCGTGATTTGATGGAGATCTTCGCCTACTGAAATCTAACGTCACCTAGTTGTTGCTTATGTTTTAGACTCAAACGAATTGACAGAATATTCCAGAGTAAAGTGAAAAAAATAAACTATTTTTTTCTGGCTGTTTGATGATAAAGCTTAAAAACCGTTCAGACATTGATGTTAAATGAGCTTTTTAAGAAAAATTATGAAGTTTTTAAGTATTTTGTCAAAATATTTTGACATGATTATTGGATATATCGAAATTGAATTAAGTTGTCAAGTTCTTATGTGATAGCAACAGAGTGACAAAGTTCCAACATCTGACTGTGTGAGGTGATGGACATTTTTCAACATAAGATTTTAAAATCTTCTCCTAGGTTTAAAAAATGTATATGGCTTGAGCTTGGAGAAAAATAATTCGATAATTTAATTCTTTGCCTCATGCTTTTTAGTATAAGTCAGAGAGTGTGTTTTAGGAAAACTTTACATTCTCGATTAAAGGGAAATTTTTATTATTTGCTTGAAGAGTTTTATAACTACGATACATTTTTGTAAATGTAGGTTTCCTATGTATTGTTAGTTATGTTGTTAGTTATATGTATTGAATTAGCTTAAGACCAGGTAATTTGCACTTTCGTCATTTTGAAAATTGTTCTAACACGTCACGTTTACAAAATAATATTATAAATATAAAATTGCTATTTTTTAAACATTCAAGGTCTTAATGGCAAAACCACTGTTCTAGAAACTTTCATACAAAATGAATTGAACCTATATGTCATTGCTTATCAGAGCATTTTCTTAAACAATCAGTGGTAGCAACTTCATTTTCAAATGGTTTTTACTGTGCTTCTGCTTTCTGTAGAGCAAACTGGATTAGAGGAGGAACATTAATATTTGTCCACAATAATTTTCATGCAAGGCCCTCTTGATGTTGCAGAATTTTTGTATAGAACTTCATTTTGAAGTAACCGCTGTAATTGTTGGATAAATTCAAGTTAATTATTGTGTCATTGTACCATTCAACTGATGGTGACCATAATATTTTTCTCAATAAACTTGAAAATCTTTTATTATATTTAACTCAATGGGCCAATTATACAATGAGTTATTGGAGGCGATTTGAACGTTAAATTTGATATTACAAAAAACAAACCATCTGTTAAATATTTTTTAAATTTATTAAGGGAGTACAATTTTTATTGTCTGAATCAGTCTCCCACACGAGGTGCAAATTGCCTTGACAACATTTTTGTCAATTGTGGGCAGAATAGGGTTAACTCTTGTAATATTTTTCGTTTTCCCCTTTTCTGATCATGATGGTGTAATGGCTGACCTTAATGTGCTAGATACTCAAGCTCTTTCTCCACCAAATGATAAAAATGGTTTTATTGGAAAAAACATGTACTTACAAACTGTCTTGCCTAAACAAGAAATGTACAACTTAATATCTAGTTTGAATGCTTATGACTGGGAACATTTAATTAATGAAATTAAGTTCACTGACGCTAAACAATCTTTTTGGTCCTTTTTTCAAATTCTTTTAAATAATATAAATTATTACTCAGTTATTAAGAAAAAATCATTTATAGCTAAAAGCAATTTTAAATATAAATGGTACACTAGTGAATTAAGGAATATGAAAGAAAAGTTGTTATGTTTTGACTCTTTAATCAGAAGTTCTAGGGAGCCTTCGAATGAACTTCTCCAACTTTTTAACCACCTAAAAAAAGAATATAAATTATCTATTAAAAACGCCAAACTTAATCACAACACCAATTATATTAAAACCAGCAACAATAAAAATAAAGCTGCATGGGAAATAATTAAAAGCAAGAGTAAAAGTACACCCCATAGGCTTCAAACTGATATTACTTCAGAAGATTGTAGTAATTTTTTTATTGACTCCAATAAAAAAAATTAAAGTGAAAACCGGTACAGTTATTAATAGTAGTTTAAATTCATTAAAAGCTAATTATATTAATTACATTCATTTTTATCATTTAAATCAATCAAGCCATCTGACACAATTGATGCAGCTAAAAGACTAAACAATTCCAGATAGTAATGACATCTACAATATATCCAATAATCTGTTAAAGAGATTGATTTATACTTTTGTTGAGCCACTAACACTTTGCTTCAATATGTGTATGAGTCAGGGTATTTTTCCGGAGCAAACTGAAGGTGTCCAGAATTTGTCCAGTCTTTAAAAAAGGTCTACCACCCAATTTCGGTCATCCCAGTCTTGTCTAAATTACTAGAACTACTGGTCTATGACCAAATAAGTGACTATTTAGAAGAAAATAAAATTTTAAGTCCATCACAATTTGGTTTCAGAAGAGATAAATCCACTATTGATGCCATTGACAAGCTAATACGAAATATACTGTCAACTTTTGAAAATAAGGCCTTTGCTCAGGCCACTTTATGTGACCTGAGTAAGGCCTTTTGATTGTGTAGAACACAGTACTCTTTTAGCCAAATTAAAGCATTATGGAATTCATGAAGTGCCCTTGATTTTATAAAATCATACCTCATCAATAGAACACAAAAAGTATACATCAAAGGAAGTTGGTCACAGGAAGTCAAAATAGAGTACGGTGTCCCTCAGGGATCTGTACTTGGACCCTTACTTTTTATCATATATATAAATTATATAACATTGGCTGTTGATGCTAATACGCTTCTCTACGCTGATGACACAAACTTTTTTCAATAGTAGTAATAACCTGAATGAACTAAAGAAAATAACCGACACCACAATAAACAAGGCATCAATATGGTTTAAAGAAAACGGTTTTTTAATGAATGAAACTAAAACTCAAAACATTTTGTTTACTTTAAAATCAATTCCTGAAAATAGTTTTAATTTTTGAATCAAGTAGTGTAATCAAAATTTTAGGAATTCATATTGATAATAATCTTTCATGGGGACCTCACATTGATTTTATGTCTACTAAATTATCTAGAATTATTTTTTTATTGAGACGTCTATCTTGCTGCATAAGTGAAAATTATGTTCGGACTGCATATTTTGGATACTTTCAGTCAATTTTGAGATACGGATTAATACTGTGGGGAAATAGTGCTAGAGTTCAGGAAATACTGGTGCTTCAAAAGAAAGCTGTTTAGAATTGTTGGTAAAGCTGAATATCTTGATCATTGTAAACCTGTTTTCATTAACCAAGGAATACTTACAATAGTTAATTTATATTTGTTTGACTTATCTGTTTACATTTTAAATAATAAGGACTTAATAAACCATACACAAACACATAATTATAACACACGAAACAAAAGTAACATTTTAATTGAATATTGTCGACTGAGCAAATCTTTGAATAGTCATGTTATAATTGGCTTGAAGGTGTATAACAAATTGAAACATTTGATAGAAAAATACCCTCTTAAAATTTATAAAAATAAACTTTATGAATGGCTATTAAAAAACCCTTTATATAATATTTATGAGTTTTTTTCTATTAACAAAATAGACTTTTAAATGATTGTTTTAAGATAAACTCATAATATAACTAGTATAATTATCAACTAGACAATTAATGTCTTATATTGTTATATATATAATATTTATGTATTATACTTGACTTATTAAATATTATTTAGAGACAATGCTACTTAGTCTGTAGCTGAATTAGACTTTGTCAATGCATGTAACATGTTTTTACGACAAATAAACGAATTTATTATTATTATTATTTATTATTATAGTTTTTATAGTTATAGTGTTATAGTTTTGTTCATGACGAAATCTATTTTAAAATCCGTATTTTACTGAAGGATGAATAAATAATTGATTGACTAATAGATGTGTGAAAATAGAATGTTATTAATTAATGTTATCTATTTTACAATACAAACAGTTCCAAATTTGTTACTAATCCTTATAACAGGATTATGGTTGCTGTCATTTTATGTACATACACTGACACACTACATTTTTAAAACTAATATCTGCTCTCTTCTTCAGAGTTAAAACCTCAATACACATTAACCCTGGTACAAAGTGACTAATCTTCACTTTTCTGGTTTTATACTGTTAATAAGGCACCTCAGACCACTTGCTTTGTAAATCTTGCATCTAAGTGACAATTCTCACACAGTCGATGTAAAAGGCTCTTTAGAAGTGTTAAAAATGTAGTAAAAACCATTAAAGTATTTTTTTATGAATATTTTTGCATGACTAAAAAAATATAATTTCCATCAAATGGAAAACAATTACA
>NW_025787187.1:0-14851 GCF_021130785.1 Homalodisca vitripennis
CTTCACTCGATAGCCTGGGTCATCCAGTAGCTGGAGAGAAAAAATGGAATATTGTTTGGATTGAGTTATTAAAAGGCATATCATAAAAAGCCACAAGCTCAAACGAATTACAAATTTAGAAACGTCCATTCATTGTGGTTAATATTGATGCGGCTGATGATAAAAGCTTCAGTGGCCCATATACAAGCCATAAAGGTTCATACACTTGGAAACCGCAGTGGAGGCCAAAATACAGAATTGTTCTTGCAAATCTTATATATATATATATATATTTTATATATATATATTATTTATATATGTTTATATTTATATATATATAAACTATTCAAAACACCTAACAAATTATGATCAGTATAAAATGCTAGAACAGTATATTAAAATACAAAGAGGAATATTTGAGGTGTGTGGGTAAGATCTTGTCCTCAGTGATTCAGGTCGTAAGGTGGTATGTTGTCCTGACCTAGCCTTCTGAGATACTCAAAACGACAAGAGAATTTGGTGTCTTTACATACTGTCGCTAAAACCTTTGCATGAAGAAAGATACTAAGTCCTTGTCTGGGTATTAGGTACCAGGTAATAGGCTGAACAGTCTAACCATTGTGTTACAAAACACTGGACAATCAAAAATAGTTCACATCAACCTTTGCTGTGTTTAACCGCCATTATCCATTTAACACCGTGACCAGTTAACTGTGTTGATTAAGGACTGTAATTTACACTTGGACTATGCACTCTTGATAACACCTCGCTGCAAGCTCCTTGTATCTAACGCTTACTCTTGAAAATTATAGATATGAATTAAAATTTAGGTTGCTTTAAAAACTGTATCCCATTTTCAGGATAACTTCCAGGTTACAAACAAAACAGCTCCGAAAAACTCATTACTATCTCCAAACTGCCCTATTACGGATAATGTGGTAAATGGAGCCAATTCCAGAACTTCATCAACATAACGGTCATGATAGTTTAACTTCTTGTATGACGTTCCTGCTGCTAAGAATAAGACACTTGGATTGATCAATAATATGTATGATTCCAGGCTTGTTTTCTTCAGATTGGACAGGTCGAGGAGGTAAGAACAAACCATAATTTAGATTTTTTACTGATCTAACAATTTCCAAGGTATCGGACGGGAATAATATACTAATAAAAAGAAAAAGGAACTTAAAGGCTTCCTTAATAGTGTTTCAAACGACGTAATGACCATACGTTCATCGGGAGTGTCCCACACATAAAAATGCATCATTGAGGATTTAGGATGACTAACGCCGTATATCTCGCCTTAGAAGACAGCGGAAAAAGTACAAACTGTGAATCGCAAGCTGTGACAGACGAAGAATTCGTGTAATAAACTAATTCAAACTACTGCTGCTGCTTCTACTGTCTAATGATACCTGGTACTGTCTAATGCTGCTTGCAAGTACAACAACAACAACTGATACTGCTACTGCTACTGCTGCTGATGCTCCTGCCTCTGTATTGTTTATGCATTTAAAGTATATTATTATTAATTATCATAAGTTATTCCCCCGCGTTCGGAAATAGATATCTGTGTTATGCGGGACAAAGCCGTGGATATAATATATATAATATATATATATATTTATATATATATATATATATATATATATTTATAACATGATTAAAGGCTTAATTTCGGATGAAAATAATTTTTTCTCACTTGTTCTAGAAAGGAAGATAAATTCCTCTTATTAAGGATAGCTCAAGTTTATTCATTAGTAGTCCAATTCAAAGGTAAAATATAGAAATACAATATATATATATTATATAAAATTCAATATTAATGTATTAGGACAACAATCAAATGGCGAGTGCGTTAGAGCAGCAAAAAGTGGCCAAAGATTATTAATAATACATGTAATGTTGAAATACAATTTTATTCCGTATCAAATTATAAAGTTAAGGCCATGACTTGGCGTATTTATAGATCAACCAGAATTAAATTATATATATCACTTCCAAGTTTGATTCAAAGTTGGAATCAAAATATTTGTTGAATTATTCATATTGGATTCATTAATGGTTTCATAGAAATAAGGACTTTGGATATACTATAAATAATAATCAATTTACTTCATTGATACTTCAATCTATAATGAACATCAAGGGACGGCATCGTATATCATAATATCATATGCCTCCATTATGTCAAGTTATTCGATTTAGAAAGTAATTTCAAGGCAAACATTGAAATGTTTTTTCAGAACGTGACATTGTATCACTAGTAGTAAAACAATTTGTCAGTGCTTTCTTAAGTTCAATAGCTTCGTTTAGTTTCTGTCATTACTCCTTTTTAACTTCTCAAAATTATGTTTGAAAAAGCGTTCAAAACATCGCAAAATCTTTTCTTTGAGAGTGATAAAATTGCATCGAGTCTTTCTCCTCTATGCGAATGGGGTTCAGAGTTACTCAAGGTAATGTTTGAATGATCCTCTTTGGTCCTTAACATTTCCCATCGAAAAATGCCTAGAACCAATTAAGTAAATAGATTGTATAACGACTTGGGGTGTAGATATTAATATTCCCAGAGTATTAAGATTTAAAAATTGTCAATGAGGACATGCAAGAACAGATATAAAATATTTTTTGATTAGTAAGCTCCTAGTGAATATTCAGTACAATTTATTACTAAATTGGTTAACTATTAAATATGCATCTGGTTTGAATATAATAAAAATCACAGTTCTAAATTAAAAAGCTATGGATTTATTTTAAACTGAAAAAATTAATGATGTTCAACATTTCAGAATTTTCATCACTATATTTTCCACAAAGAATTGACAAACCTTGTAGTAAATTTAAAAGTTCCTTTGGCAAGGAAATAAAAAAATATTAATCAAATATATTCAAACTAAAAATCAGAGGTCTTCTCTAAAATAAAATATTGTAGTTATTAAAATAAAAAATCAAATACTATCTTGAAAATAAATAATGTTCACTTCTAAGTTTCCAATCAAAAATTTCAAAATAAAATTTTAAAATACTCTTTCCACTAGTTGTACCTTAACATTTTAAGTCTCTGCAATTCAGATTACAAACTCTTTCAAAACAAACATTAAATGCTTCAATTAATTTCAAATTAATAATTAACAATAAAAACAGTTCCAATTAATTTTTAATTAAATTACAAATCTCAATTAAAGTTATTAACAAAGTTCAATTTTAATACCACTTTTCATGCAAAGTATGAACCAAATGTATCTTGAATGATTCTAATATACTTCTATTGTTTCATCGATGAATTAATTATGTTGATTGCTCTGTAGTATCTATGAATTTTCATTTGTTTCCTATAAAAAAGACTACAATAATTAATTTAGCATCAGATCTGGAATGGACAATTTCAATAAAACGTACAACAAATTTGTTGCCTTACCTCAAAATACTCTCGCGGAAAAAAATAATTTAAGAAACACGGAGAACTGTAATCTATTTAACTCACTAAAATGACTAAAAGAAGGGCGGAAATTATGAGCGGGCGCTTAAATACTCCACTTTCCTATCAACTTTGCAGGACATCCGCGGTGTTCTCTCATTGGTCCAGCTGTATCAAACAAGGAGAACAAGACAAGTTCTAATCAATTCATAGGCAGTCAACCTGCCTTCCTAACAAATTTTAAAAGACTAACCGTGTAAACTTGCCAAAGGTATTACATGTTCGTTTTTTTACCCTGACTTTCACAAATCTAATCCAAAATTAAATCCCAATATTTCGATCCCAAAATTTTCATTTAATTTAAGTTTTAATTAAAAAAAAAAAAAGAAATCAATGTAGCTTTAGAAACGCTAAATTACTTCCCCTCCTTTACTTCTAAATACGGCCTAGCAGTCTTATAAAAGAAATTTAACACCGATTAGCAATTCAAAATGTTTTTTAAAAGTACCATCATTTTAGTGTACCCACCAATTTTTTTAGAACAGACAGAAACAGTTAAACAAATAGAGATTGACCGTTTTAAAAGGAATGTAGGTAAATGACTCGAGGATAGCGAAGCCTAATCCCTCACAATTCTAATTTTACTATATCTACAGTTGGCCAGTCGTTCATAGTCCAAGGTTTAGTTTTTGTTCCTTCCGGTCTCCTCTGGTCGACGTTCTATGTATGGAAGGACAGCAGTTCCTTCAGTCGCTTTGCGCGCGTCATGTCGGTCGTGTGTGTCGTCCCTTGAGTCCGTCGCCGTTGGATCCGCCGTTGCCGTCCCGCTTCATGGTCACCAGTGTTAGTGCGAGTGTGGTACCTCCGCATTCCACATATAAACAGAACATTCTCTCTTACTATGATACAAGTCCCCTTCGTCACCATTTTATTGTCGGAATTTCAGAGCTAGTCTCGTTTCGTTTTAAAAAAGTTTAATTTTTAATCCAACTCGAAGGGATTGCTCATTCTTTGCTTTATAAACTTGATTAAAATAATTTAAGACCACTTTATTTAATTACTAACAAGTTATTTACATTGCATTACAGGGGGGTGGGGTTTGACCTAAATTTCTCTCTCTATCATTCATTCACTATAAACAAATAACATCATGAAATTGGTACACACAAGAAGGAATGTTAGTACATCAATAACTATAATGTCTTTATACTAATATTAAGACAGTATAATGGTTGTAAACACTATTATTAAGATACATACATTTCTTAATTTTTAATTAAGAAAGTCCTGAGGCCATGCAATTTTCCTCTTCATTGTAATATTTATTTATATGTCATAAAAATCCCCTTTTTCTTTTATTACCTGTAAGAAAAACACAAAACCTTGGACTTGGCCTTTTGGTTACTCGATTATGTGATTTCTACTATGGGTTTTTTTTTAACATTTATGCTGAAAGAAAAAAATTGTCCAATTGTTCTTAATTGTCCAAATGTTCCAATTAATTTTCACTTAAGAGGCTCTCAAATCTTTGTAGATGCACTCTTTTCAAAATTTTTAAAGTCCTTGGTTGTGCTGTATTATATAACTGTTTTCTGAGATAATAATCACAAATCTTGTAATGGTCAGCCAAATTTCCTATCCAATATTTTGTCTGTGCTTAGGTATTTTACAAAACACTTCATCATTAATATTAAACTTTCGGTGGTTTACGATTATAGGGCCTTAACTTCGAATTTTTTAATAAACTGTTTATTTAAATTTTCCAAACCGCCTCGGGCATATCTTTGACATTTTTCATTTGGCACTAAAATTTCAAAAATTTATTTCAAGTTCCACTTTAAATACACACATCATTGTTAGGTTTAAAAATTAAACAATAAAGCATATGGCGCTATACCCCGGTACTGTCATTCAAACACGAGTTAACTGCTTGTTGAATTTTACTTAAATCTGAGTCCCAGTTCCTTTTGCAATTCCATTATACAAGCATGTCAAAATTGAATTTTATTGGGAATTTAAGTTTCTTCAATATCTTTCAGATTTGTTACCCTGGGGGTTGTACGGGATTGTAGTGATTAATTTCAGTTACCCCATTTGATAAGAGTTGCCGGCTCTAATTCAGCGCTGGTTAAAATAAGTAGCGTTGTCGCTCACAATAACTTCCGGCAAACCAAAGTTTTTTTTTAAAATCTATTACTCTTTAAAGCTTGCAAAAAAACATACCTGAATGTAATTTCTTGAGAGGTACGATCCAAATTGTACTTTTGTGAAGTCGTCCCTCCACCATGATTAGGAAGTATTCATTGTGTCTTGAAAGATCTAGGCCAGAGGGATCCCAAATACATCCCATGTTAGACATTTCTGTAGTGGAGCTCGTGTCGAAATGTTTACATGCGCAGTTGCCACCACGGTCCCTCCAGTTAGTAGGTTTACATGCCTAAGGACAAATAGAACAACCTTTTAACATTGGACTTCACAAACTCATTCAGTTTTTTTGATGGTTGTTTAAAACACCGCTGCAATTTTCCTTAATGTTTTATTAACTCCAAAATGCCCCAACCCCTGTTTTAGGGGGCTATTATGATAATAATCAAAGACCGCCTTAAACATCGATTCGGGTTTTGGGAGAAAAAAATTAAAGAAAAATACTGTAAAAAGAAAATGATCCATATAATATCTATTTTAGGGGGGGATTTAGATCTCGAATTTGTATAAAAATAAAAATTCTTTTTTCTACCCAAAAACCTTTGCCGCTCATCATCACTACTAATGTTTTTTTTAACTGTTCTTGCACAAATTCTCTCCTTATTCTTGACTCCACTTCTAAATTCTTTGGGGTTTAGAGCAAGGATAGAAGTTTATTTACCATTACAAGTTACATTTACTACACTTATTTATACACACATTTACAGCAGAATTTATTTGAGAAGGAGTTCCTTTTCAAACATCTCTCCATTAACCTCATCAGTGATCATCAAACAGCCAGCTACAAACAGTCTGGCAGTCACATTATCACTCCCCTTAAATGTGCTTTACAAGTGAGAAGGGGAATTGGATACAAATTGTTTCCACCCATCTACCACCAAGTTTCCCTAGTTTAGTGTAGTTGCAGAAGACCCAAGAAAAGTGCCGGAATTAACTCAGTGTACATAGTTAAACTTCCCTTACTTTAAAGAAAATTGTTCCTCTTGAAATTGTTTATTGAGCACACCACTGCCCAGATCCTCCTTGTGGTGAAGTAGCTTAGTAATTTCCTCCTTTCATTTTCATTAAATTTTCTCGATTATTAAGCCACAGGTTTTAAGTTATTATTGTTATCTTTTCCAATAAACAAAGCTCCTATTGCCCTGTCACTCGCATCACACTGCAGGCGTGTAACTCTTTATCTACAACGTCAGGAATTAGCCTTAATACAGGGGGGGAATTAGATAATCTTATTCTTTTAAACTGTACAAACGATTTTCACACTATTCGGTCCACCGGAAAGAAGACTTGCTCATTTCTTCCTCATGGCGTTTCAGGAGGGAGCCACTATATCGCATAGTTTTCCAATTAAATTTTGGAAAAAAAATAGGACCGTGCCTTCCTATAAAAACCGCGCACTATCCTTTTTGTTTTTAGGTCTCTTACGCTTGTTGAAATGTTTACAGTTCTTTCTGGGTCAACTTTTAAATTATTTTCACCTTCAACTTTTAAAAATTTATTCTCCTTTGTAACAAAACATGTAAACTTTATCAACATTTGTGTCAGTGTTATGGTTACTCAAACAGCGTAAAACTTCCTTAAGTGGGCATAATGTTCATCTAAACCCTTATGGAGTATACTATACGTACAATCATCTAATGTATGTTTAAAATACATTTAAATTTTAACAGATGTCCAAGCACTAAATTTAAATAAGCAGTTACAAACGCCACTGCCCACAAGGAGTCCAAATGGCAAATTCTTTTAGATTTTATAACTACGAATGGCAACAGAGAACAGTTGTCAAATTTTGGTTTTCATCAGCTATTCTAATTTGATGATAAGCTTTTGATGTCTATGATGCTGTAAAAACAGCGGTGACCACTTAAATGCGGGTTATAAAGAATGAACGGATCCCAATTTGAAAGTTTTACAGCTCAATCTTATTATTTAATTCCTTATAATTTTCATCACCATACCTTTCTTTTACCCGGTTCCTTTCCACCAAAAAGGCCGGACTGGAAGTACTCAACTTAGGCTTGGCTAGGACAAACATCGTGTTTCTTAGTAGCTCACGATGGATCTCCTTCATCCTCACCATCCTCAGAGCGGTTAAGTGGATAAGGCGCAGTTCGCAGTTTATGACTATAGCCATCATCCTTTTAGTTGGATTTTGTACTCGAAATCAAGAGTTTTCCCCAGACGTTCACAAAAAACTTCAGGAACTCTTCAATTATTTCTAAAAACTTTGCTGTGTAGCTTCGGAACTCCCTATCTTATTAATTATGATTATATATTTTTAACCAACATTAGAGCTAGTGTTTTGATTAAATGCACTGAACTTGTTCAAGTTATAAATCGAATTCTACACACATTGTTTTTTAAATCAATCAACAATTCCAGTTGAATATTAATGAAGTATAGCCCTCTAAAATTTCCATCATTGTGATCATGGTTTTTAATTACTGCATAGATTTAACTCTTTCAAGGATTTTTTTAAGTTCGGTCAATTTTAAATTTTAAGATTTAGTTCTCCTAGTACATTTAATTTTAGGTTACCAGCAACTAATCATTGTACCTTTAGATTCTAAACAATTTTTTAACTAAAATACGCTTCCCTTAAATGATTTTTAAAAGTTTAATCTAAAGTTGTTTAAAAGTTTCGCACTGATTAAAACTTAGTGTCACTTCCAGTAGTGCTAACAAAAATTTCAACATTAACTTTGGTTTTATATATTTATTTAGTACACTATGCGCAAGGGTACTTTGGCTTTCCTTCATGGAAATTTCTCTGCAGCATTTTAGGTTAATTATGTCCGGATTTTTGTGTTGGGCGTCACGCTCGCGCGCGCGCTATGTTTAAAATCTCGCGCTTTCGCTCGTGTCCCACCAGTTTACGGGAAGGGTTAGCAATCTAAGCTACCTTTTTCTAAGCCCTACTCCTTTACAAGTTTTTTGGAATATCTGGAGAAAAGGCGGGGTGGCTTTCAACAGGTCAAGTTAGGTTGGATTACTAATCCTCGTTTACCATTGCCAAGTTCCCACTAGTTCTCTAGCAGTAATGTCCATACTTTCTTACATCTAAAAACATACAACTTGATTGGTTATGGCCTGATAGATATATGATTAGTCTATAGGCCTACTTTCCCTGCTTGATGTGCCTTGTTGAAACCATCCGCACAACTTATCCGCATAGTCAATATTTTTGGCACCTTATGGCAGATTTCATCCAACTCTTTGAGCGAAAGTTAGGAGGTTCCTATGAATTTCATTTTATTGGGGGTGTCTGGGTTTAAAACCGATTTAATAATATCTACGACTTCCTTCTCTGACAGTGATGTGGGCTATATATACTAAACCATTCCTTAACATCAAGTATAAAAACCACTCAGGCTTTTCACATTGAATTTTTGGGGGCGGATAGAATCCTTATCAAATTTTAATTTCTTCACGAATAATCTCATAAGCGGGTACAACCTCCAAGCTCTTGTCCTCTCTAACAAATTTTCACTCGCGAACAACACTGAAGGATTGTACATACCCTTTTCACACGCGGCGCTTCACCAAAAAGTTTGCACAATAATTGGGCGCTCCCTTGGCCTATAAGACCACGCATTCATTCTCCAGCGATTTATTGATCGGAACATTTAGTTTTCCTTGCGCGCGCTCTTAATTTGCGCAACAGCTTTTAAAAAACTCCAATAGTCCATTCCACTTTTAGGCCCGTCCGTGACCTTGAACATTCTAAGATACTTTCGCACGTCGCGGCGCGCCATAGGCAACTTATTTATAAACAATCTTAAACGATTTTCAGGTCACGAAAACATCATTACACACATTTAGGCGGGAATTGGTCCTTTCGTAATATTTCAAGTGCTACACTTTCATTTTCCGACTCTTATGGTTCGATTCATCAGACTATAAAGTCGGCGTTTCTATTTCACTTGCATTAAATTTCGGTCTCCAACTCTAACGATTTCAATGACTCTTCCTCAGCTATTAAACCCTCAGGACCATTCTATCAATCTCTTTGATTAAGTTTATCCGTTAACTTGGAATAAAACCCTTCAAGTTATTTCAGTTCTCCTTATCGAATGAGCGATTTTATCCTGGCACCCAACAAAATTTTCCAAATTATTAGTACCTTTATTAAAAATTGTCTTTTCTCCACTCGTAAGAAACAACACTTACTTACATAGCAGCACATTGGACTTATATTCCTCTTTGCCACTTAACTTACTAGAACTCAAATTTAGCTTTTGATTACCAACAATGTTGAGGACCTACTACCTCCCTCAATAAACTTATCTAAGTTTATCTTACAGTTTTATATCACTAATTGTTTCCACACCACGGAACCCGACAGTTCATAAATTAATTCGTCCCTTTACTTAAAAAAAGTCCACTTTGAGAGCCAATTTTAGGGTCTAAATATAAATTTAAAGCTTATCTATCACAACTTAATTGTATACATACACAAGTTCATTTGTCATAAGTTTTTTAACAAAGGTTTATAGGCAGTTTGTATAAGTTCATAAAATATTCACTTGGATACTTTACTAGCAGAGTTCAATCAATTATACATTAAAGTCAAAAGTACGGCTTAAGTATTATAGTATCAACCAAATGAGTGAAAAGCTATGGGTATTTTAAATAGGGAATTTATCATTAATAATTAAATCGTTCAGCCAATTTGCAATGATAAGATTTTGAATCGATTAGGATTTTCAACAGTTTACCCACTGGTCAATAAGAACAATTTTTTTAAAGAAGGAGTATAGATTCCTTGTATCGTTTTTATTCTTGTCAACATTACAACGATGGCGAAATGTCTGAAATCTTGTTCTTTCAAATAGTTTTCATCGTCTGTAACACATTTTAATCAAAGAAAAGGTACCTCAAAGTTACTTCCTCATTTTTAATTTTATTAATTAATGTACGTTACAGTTTTATATTTCTAGTGTTATTGCAAATTGCATCCATGAGAGGATGACACCAAGCTATTTATAATAATATGGAAGTATTTTTTAGAGGGACAGTTAATTAGTTTTAAGGAACCCATTAGGTAAAACTTTCATTTGAGTGAATAAACGAATTTTATGATTTAAATAATTACTGAGTAAAACTTTTTCTTTTACGATGGGAGGTTAATGAAGAGAAACTGGGGATTTTCCAAATTTATTGTATGTTTTATTGATATTGTCTTCCAGATCTGATATTAAATTAATTTTGTTGTCTTTTTTTATAGGAAAAAATTATATAAAAGTCATAGATACTACAGAGCAATTTGCATAATTATATTCTCAATGAAAACAATAGAGCATAATAGAATCATTCAATTTACTTTTGGTTTCATACTTGCAAAAGTGTATTAAAATTGAACTTTGTTAATAACTGTAATTGTGAGTTTTGGAAAAGTAGTAATTTATTATTTATTTAATTGGAACTGTTTTATTGTTTATTATTAATTGGAAATTAGCTGGAACACTAATGATTTGTTTGAAAGAGTTGTAATCTGAATTGCAGAGACTTGAAAGTTAAGGTTCAACTAGTGGAAAGAGAAGTTTAAATTTTTATTTTGAATTTTGATGTGAACTTATAGAAGAGAACATTTTTATTTTCTCCAAGTGGTATTTGATTTTTATTTTAAAAACTAACATTATTTTAATTTTAGAAGAGAGTTTCTGATTTTAGATTGATATATTTGATTAATATTTTTTATATCTTGCCAAAGGATCTTTTAAATTTGCTAAAAGGTTTGTCAATTCTTTGTGGAAAATAGGTGTGTTGAAAATGTTGAAATGTAGAACCTTATTAATTTATCAGTTTCAAATAAATCTATTATTTTTTTTTAGAACTTTTATTTGCATTTCAGACAAACCAGGTAATAATTTAATAGTTTAACAATGTAGTAATAAAGTGTACAGGAATATTTCACTCGAAGCTTACTAATAAAAAATATTTTATATCGTCTTGGATGTCCTCATTGTTAATCTTAAATATTAATATTCTGGAATATTAATATCTACAAATTCCTAGTCGTTATAGTGGACTGTTATTGGTGTTAGCATTATAACGATGGGAAATGTCTGAAATCTTGTTATTCTTTCAAACAGTTCAATCTTCTGTAAACACATTTTAATTAAAGAGGTAAGCACACTTACAAACTCGCTATTTAATTGTTCAATAATTAATGCTGTCATAGTTTAATTGCTATTGTTGAAATTAATAGCACATGATATGATACCAAGCTATTCAGAAAATAGCATGGAATTATTTTTAGAAACAGGTAATTGGTTTTTAAGGAACCCATTAAGTAAACTTCTCTGAGCTGGAGAAAACTGAATTTATTGATTTGAATAATACTGTGTAATACTTTTTTTACGATGGAAGGATTGTGAAGAAACAGGATTTTCCGGGCATTTACACTCATTCTGTGAACCATTGCACTGTTCGGAGAAATAAAACTAACAAGGAAAACCTTACGTAATCAGATTAGATATATCTATAGAAATCAACGTGGTCACAGTATGGTTAACAGAGAAGTTCAGCTTGTAGAAACGTCAATTAGATTAAAAGTGCTATAATCCACTCTTCCCAATGTTCTGTGAATCAACGTATTTTATGGGATAAGTGATAACCTCAAGATAATTCTCTTCATTACACTCGGCCTTCAGTCTCAGAGATTGCGTGAAAAATGGGGACACCATCTCTCAAACCTATGTGTACTGGGTTACTCTTTTGGGTAGTGGGAAAACATCCTAGGAAATGATAAATTGGAAATATGTACATGGCATGCAACTTTTCTTACAATCGCTAAATTTTTATAAAATTAATTGTTGAAATTTTATCTCCCCACTACTATATCATTCTGTAAAAGACGTTGTTTAAATTTAACACTCCTGGTTTGCGTTGTAAATTGGGTTGGTTTCTTTTTGTGAATTAAAAAAAAATCTTAATATAGTAGTTATATATAATATACAAACCAATTTTTTAAAATTTATTTAAAATTAATTGTATTGATTCTTGAGGTGTTTATTTAGTTGAAGATACTATTTTGATAAATGTTGTTGAAGTGTTAATCAAAATATCTTTCAAAATACTCAAAATTCGATCATTAATGGAGAGTAAAGAATTTGAATATAATATTCACTTTAATTGATACTTAGATAGATACTACTTCTTATACTTAAAATTTATATTTTAAGTACGCATCAATTTATTATAAAGATGCTTGTTAATACTAGATTGCAAACAAGAACTAGCTTCGTTATTAAATAATTGGTTTAATTAAGTGTTGTGAGCATTTGAAACCGTTTGGATATACATTTTGTAAACTAAACATTGATATATAACAATCATTTTCTAATAAGTTAACCCAGTTTATATTATAAACTAATGTTAAGATTAATTTACTTATTTTTCGAACCTCAAACTATTTCCAATTTGTAAAAATTTTTTTACTTTTAAAAGTTTATAACACACATTGGTATTAACTATGTCATTCCATATCCTATTTTCCATAAATATTAGAAACATGCAGTATTTTATCGATTTTTGAGGACAGATTTCTTCATTTTAAAATAGCGTTTTACAGTTATTTTCATGGACATCTAGAGGACTTGGTAAGATTAACAAGTACCAGTAGTTTTTAATCCATAATATTACTCTTGGGAATCACAGTGTTTGATTACTTGTTTTAAAATTAGTATCAAATATTATATAAAAAATCTCTTTCGTATAATATAAAAATTTTTATAAAAGTAATAATTAAAATTGTCTGACATAAAATTGTATCTGCCATGGCAGTTTTTGTTTATTCTTGTTTTGTACAGTTGATGTACAATAAACTGATACCATCAACTAATCATATCAGATGTAGAATACGGTCAGCGGTTAAAAGTCTTGGATTACCAAAAAAGAGGGTACTATATCAAAATTATTTTGGGGAATTTTACTTTCTGATAACAAAAAAAAGAGTTGTTTTCATACTATTTTTTATAGAATAACTATTGTTCTTATCAATATATTATTTATATAAGTGATCTATATTATTATTATAGCTAGCAGAAGTGATACATTTTAGTAGTCGCTTCCAAGAAATAAAACCAAGGGACACATTCAGTATATACCAGGATAGGGCACCGGTGGGGTCTCTGGATCTCCAATAACACCAAACATACTTCCATCTCATTCTCTCAGCAACATCATTTAATATTTATCATTTTAATGTACATTATAGTTGGGAAATATATTAAATCTAACTGATATGTTTTATTTAGTCTCAGTTGTGGTATTTAACGAGCATTATTAGCTGTCTGAGGAAGAATTTCCCACTCGTATGGTTCCTTGAGGTTTTAGTGTTGGTAATAAAGGGGCGAGGAAAGTTTCATATACAAGACGTGGAGGCTGTGTCATATTTTTCTAGGCATTGTATTGAGACTCAAGTTCTATTGTTGTAGTACAATTTATTGTCTGTATAATTATAGCATTTTTAAAGTAACCTGCCATTTTATAACCAAAAAAATTATATAAATGCAATTTTTAAAATTTCTTGTCATATAAAAAAATTTTTTTATTAGGATTTAAGTAAAGAATAATATAGAGTGTAAGGTATTTGAAAGCAGCTGGGTTAAATGTAATTTATAATGCTGAAAATTCAAGATGCTGAGTCATTTTTGAAATGTATTACAATCTTTTAATTATGTACTGGTTGAATGAGGAGGCTACTTGGGGTAAGGCATGTTTAGGACAATATAGTTACAAATTTCGATAGACATATAATTAACTATACTGTGTAACTAGAAACTGCATTTCTCAGAACATGCTGGAGGATATTCATAGTTTGGTGAAATTAAAGGTAAAAAAAGTATAGGGCATCAACACTTTTAAAAACTATAAGGGATTAAAATCCTAGAAACAGATTCACTCCTTAAGAAAATAGATTGTCACAAATTCACCGGATGCAATTGGACAAATGTTTGGAATGTTGGTTCAAGCTCACGACCACTTTAATTTGTTGAGTCACAAATTCATTCAATGAATGCTGTAAATTTAACGAGATAAATGTAAGTACTTGTGCAAGACCAAAATTAAAATGGTTTTTTACCTCCAACGTTAGAGAAATACTAGAGAGTTTGTCACAACATTCTATGATAAGTATAATAATAGCAAGGGAACATAATATGAAATTATGGATAAAAAGAATATTTAGTTGCAAAAAAAGCCATATAGAAATAAGGCATTATACTAAAAGAACTTTCGATTGAA
>NW_025787188.1:0-15068 GCF_021130785.1 Homalodisca vitripennis
AAAACTTTCCCAAAGGCCCGCAGAATTTCGTAAGCTCGTAATATTACTATGCTTATGATTCATAACGTGACATGATGTGTCAATTATTATAACACATCATTAAACCTAACAGCAAAAAAAACACTTAATGACACTTCAAGGGCCCGCAGAAATGTAAGCTGTAATATCATATGTTATTTATATCATAACGTGGACATGATGTGTCCAATTATTATAACAACATTATTAAACCTACAGCAACTATTGGGACACTTCAAAGGCCCCCGCAGAATCGTACAGCTCGTAATATCATATGTTATTGATATTCATAACCGTGAATGAGTGTCTATTATTATTACACATCATTAACCTAACAGCAACTATTGACACTTCAAGGCCCGCAGAATCGTTACAGCTCGTACATATCTTATGTTATTGATATCATAAAGGTGACATGATGTGTCCAATTATTATTAAACACATCTCTTTTAAACCCTAACAGCAACTAATTGACACTTCAAGGCCCGCAGGAAATCGTTACAGCTCGTTAATATCAATAATGTTCATTGATATCATAACACACGTGACATGAATGTGTACAAATTATTTATAAACACATCATTAAAAACCTAGCACAGCTAACTGATTGACACTTCAAGGCCCGCAGAATCGTACAGCTCGTAATATATTTGTTATTTGAATACTCATAAACGTGACATGATGTGTCAATTATTATATACTACATTCATTAACCCTATACAGCAAACTTACTTGGACACTTTCAAGGCCCCCGCAGAATCGTTAACAGCTCGTTAATAATCATATGTTATTGATATCATAACGTGGACGCATGATGTGTCAATTATGTTATAAACACATCTATTAACCTAATACAAGCAACTATTGGACACTTCAAGAGCCCGGCAGATATCGTACAGCTCTGTAATATCAATATGATTATTGATATCATAACGTGACATGATGTCGTCCAATTATTTACTAACACATTCATTAACCCTTTATCAGAACTATTGGACACTTCAAGCGCACGCAGAATATCGTACAGACTCGTAAATATTATATGTTATTGATATCATAACGTGACATGAATGTGTCAATTTAAATCTATAACACATCATTAAAAACCTAACAGCAACTCTTGACACCTTCAAGGCCCGCAGGAATCGTACAGCTCGTAATATCATATGTTTATTGATCATCCATAACGTGACATTGATGTGTCAACATTTATTATAAACATTCATTAACCTAACAGCAAACTATTGACACGTCAAGGCGCAGGGAATCTCATACAGCTCGTAATATTATTTGGCTATGTGGATCATATCATAACGTGACATGATGTGTCACATTCGTTATTATAACACATCATTAACCTAACAGCAACTATTTGACACTTCCAAGGCCCGCAAGAATTCGTACAGCTCGTAATATACATTACGTTATTCGATATCATAACGTGACATGATGATGTCAATTATTATAAACACATCATCTAACCTAACAAGCAAACTATTGAACACTTCAAGGCCCGCAGAATCGTACAGCTCGTTAATATCATTATCGTTATTGATATCATAAACGTGACATGATGTGTTCAATTATTATAACACATCATTAACGGCTATACAGCAACTATTGACACTTCAAGGCCGCAGACAGAATCGTACAAGCTCGTTAATATTATATTAGTGCTATTGAATATCATAAGCGTGACATGATGTGTCAATTAGTTATAACACATCATTAAGCCTAACAGCAACTTATTGAACACGTCCAATGGCCCGCCAGAATCGTACAGCTCGTAATATCATTAATGTTTATTGATATCATTAAGAAAAATCGTGACATGGAATGTGGTTCAAATTATGTATAACAGCGATCATTAAACCTAACAGGCTAATCTATTGACACTTCAAGGCCCGCCAGAATCGTACAGCTCGTAATATATCATATGTTTATTGATATCATAAACGTGACATGATGGTGGCTCAATTATTAATAAACACATTATGAACCTAACTAGCAACTATTGACACTTCAAGGCCCGCAGAATCGTACAGCTCGTAATATCATATGTTATTGATGCATACATAACGTAACATGATGTGCTCAATTATTTATTACACATCATTAACCTCAACAGCATACTATTGACACTTCAAGGGCCGCAGAATCACGCTTATCAGCTCGTAATATTCATATGTTATTGATATCTATAATAAACGCTGACATGATGTGTCTCAATTATTATAACACATCATTAACCTACGACAGCAACTATTGAACGGATCTTCAAAGGCCCGCAGAAATCGTACAGCTCAGTAATATTATTTGCTCTATTGTATTATCATAACGTGACTAATGATGTGTCCAAATTATTTATAACACATCATTAACTTCTCCTAACAGCACACTATTGACACTTCAAGGCCCGCAGAATCGTACAGTACAGCTCGTTAATATCATATGTTATTATATCATAACGTGACATGATGTGTCAAGTTATTATAAACAACATTATTAACCTAACAGCAAACTTATTTGACATCTTCGAAGGCCCGCGCATGAATCGTACAGCTCGTAATTAATCATATGTTATTTGATATCCATAACGTTGTACATGATTGTTGGTCAATTATTATTAACACATCATTAACCTAACAGCAACTATTGACACTTCAAGGCCCCGCAGAATCGTTACAGCTCGTAATATCAATTATGTTATTGATATATAAGGTGACATGATGTGTGCAATTATTATAACACATCATTAACCTAACAGCAAACTTAATTGACACTTTCCAAGGCCCCGCTAGAATCGTACAGCTCGTTTATAAAATTTCATATGTTATTGATATCATAACGTGACATGATGTGTCAATTATTATAAACACATCATTAACCTATCACGCAACTATTGACACTTCAAGGCCCGCAGAATCGTACAGCTCGTAATCATCATATGTTATTGATATCATAAACGTGAACATGATGTCTATTAATTCAAAAACATAAACTCTTCAATAATGTAGTTTTTAATTTTTGTGAGGCATTTCATAGCAATGAGTACATCTTCAGACTCACACAACAGGAATAAAAGTAATAATAACAATAGGAACATAAACAATTTTGTACTAAATAAAAACATATGTCATTAAAAATTCAAAGAGGTTAATATTCTTATGACAGCACAGTATGTAATATGTATCTATAAAAAAATAAAGTTTATATTTAGTTAAATCAAATTTTAAAGTAACGGTGAATTTTGAAAAGGTCCAGGTTCGTTGTTTACCAGATTATTTTGGTTCTTTTTTATAAAAAAATTGTTTCATTTGAATTCAAGGAATTTTTTTATTTGTACTTCTTTTAATAATTTTGCGTTTTGAAAAGAGTGTCCAGTTTGAAGTGCGTGTATTTGCCAGGCTGGCCTGATCTTTCTTCCTGTTGGTAGTTTTAAAACCTTGCCCTATGTTCCTTAAACTCTTTGTTATAACTTTCTTTTCGTTTGTGCCAATTGTATTTTTAACCTCACAATTGTCACAATTAATTTTGATTAAATTCCAGATTTTTTTTCTTCTTCATTAATTTTATTCTTGGGATTTTCCTAATATACTCTTTAATTTAATTTTAGAATTTGGAGTTACATTAATATTGGCATGTTTCTTAAAACTTTTAGTAATATCTTTAGATAGATTGTTGTAGGAAATCAGGTTATCCATTTTTCAGGTTCTTTACTTTTGATTTGGTATAAAGTTGTTCTAGAAGTTTTCTTTCAATAACTTTCTTTTTCTTGTTTATCATATTGTCAATCATGTTAGTTTTGTAGCCATTAAATAAAGCAGTTTCCTTTATACTTCTTAACTTCTTTTTTATAATTTTCTGTTGATAATGGATTATGTAAAAAGCCCGATGGATATTAAAATTGTGGAAAGCTGCTCTTTTGTGTGTAAGGGGGATGAAATGAATCAAACTGGGATGAATCTGTCATTTTGTGTTGGTTTTCTGTATATATCGGAATTCAAAATGGCCAGTCGTAATTTTTTCATAATTATTAAATCGATGAAATGGAAGTTGATTGTCATTTTCTATTTCACAAGTGAATTTGATTAGAAGGATAAAAGGATGTTGAGGAAGAATCAATAAAAATTTTGAAGATTTTGTTTCGTGTCGAAAACAGCAAAAAAATCCGTCAACATATCGCTTCCAGATTCTGGGACAATAATCCAATTGATTTCCTTTGCATGAGTTTCAAATTTACTTAAAAATATGTTTGCAATAAAACACGAAAGTGGATTTCCCATGGCAGTACCCATCAAAACTGTTTTTAAATATTTTTCTTGGAAATTGTAACACATTTTGGGAGCAAATACTAAGATTTACTAAATAAATGTATTCGTTTAACAATAGTTGTTTCTAAGTTTAAGAAAATCAGCCAGTCCTCTATGGATTTTGATAGTATCTTTAATTGGTACGTTTGGATTAAAGTGATTCAATATCAAACGATACAAGATATTCATCTTCCTTTCGATCTTTTAACTCTCTTGTGGAGTTTTTAAAATCATAACCTTATCTTTAATGGAGAAAGTGGGATGAAATTGAAATTGTTTGAAACTCCTGCACTAACCATTTTGATATATTATAAGGAAGGAGAATTTATGCACGAAACTATGGGCCTCATTTTATTACCAGGTTTGTTATTTTGTTTGTTTTGGAAGACAGTACAATCTTGGGATGATTGGGTTTGATACAGTAAGTGATTTTTTAAAATTTCTTTGGATATGATTGTCTTGCAGTGTTTTAATGAGGCTGTAACTGATGCAATATTTTGATTTAAAGGATTCTTTTTTGAATTCTTCATTAAGGGCCGTCTTAAAGCATGTTTTGAACTCTTGAGTATAATTCCACTTTTATTCTAAGATAACGATTGTGTTACTTTTATCTGCTTTTAAGTAGAAACCTTCTTTGCTTTTTAATGATTTTATTTTATTATTTTTATTTCTAAATGATTCTTGGAGGGTTGTTTTGAAATATTTTTTGTACAGTGTTTCGTGTATTTTAACTTTAGAAGAGATGAATTTACGTCATTTCTAATTGCATTCCTTTGGTCAATATTTAGGAATTTGATGCTTTGATTCAACATCTACAAAATGACATCTTCCTGCTCATTAAATGGTTCTTTTATTGCTAAAGTTTAAAACTTTATTCAAGATGGATAACTCTGCAACTGAAAATGTACATGATGATAAATTTTCAACTCACGTAGGGTTTGAAAAATTATTTTCAAGCAATTCTTGTAGTGTTTGGGTTTTTTTCAAGATGTAGTATATTGTAACTTCTTTTCGAGTTTTTCTAGGTTTTATGTTTGTGTTTGATATTCAATTCTTTCTAGAATCATTGTATATTTCATATGAAAAATAGGGGAATTCAATGTTATTCAAATTGTTTAAGTGATTTCTAGATGGAGCCTCGAAATGCTTGGTAGTTCAAAATTTCGATAGTTTTGGAATACAAAGATTTAATTTCAAGATTTTTACTAGTTAACTTTAGCATTATGAAGAAACTTTTTCTGTTACAGAATTTTTTATTGGCAAATCAATATTTTAATAAATTTAGGAAATTATTTTGTTTTTCTTACATTTTTTCAAAAATTGTATAGCGAGTAGATATTAAACCTTACTTTTTGTTTCAGTTGATTGTAGTGTTGTTGAGGCTGTCGAGAGGACTTGAGTGTCGATGAATACATTCTTGAAGCTCTTCTCTTATTGGTAATTATCTATTAATTCAAACAAAACTCTCCGAATAATGTAGTTCTGTTATATTTTTGTGAGGCCTCTTTTCATACTCAATGAGTACATCTTCAGACCTCACACCAACTGAATAAAAGTAATAATAACAATAGGAACATAAACAATTTTGTACTAAATAAAAACATATGTCATTAAAATTACAAAGAGGTAATTTTCTATGACAGCACAGTATGTTATATGTATATATAATAAAATAAAGTTTATATTTAGTTAAATCAAATAAGAGTAACGGTGAATTTTGAAAAAGGTCCAGTTCGTTGTATTTTACCAGATTATTTTGGTTCTTCTTTTATAAAAATTGTTTCATATGCCATCAAGGAATTTTTTTATTTTGTACTTCTTTTAATAATTTTTGCCGTTTGAATAAGAGTGTCCCAGTTTGAAGTGCGTGTTTGGCCATGGCTGCTGATCTTTATTCCTGTTGGTATATAAATACATGCCCTAAGTTCCTTAACTCTTTGTTTTAACTTTCTTTTCGTTTGGCCAATGTATTTTAAATCACAGATTTGTCACATTAAATTTGATAAATTCCAGATTTTCTTTCTTCATTAATTTTTATTCTTGGGATTTCCTAATATACTCTTTAATTTTTAGATTTTACTAGTAATAATCTTTCGCGAGATTCCATAGATACTTGATTGGCATGTTGTGTCATTAAACTTTTAGTAATATCTTTAAGATAGACTTGTTGTAGGAAACAGATATCCATTTTTCAGGTTCTTTACTTTTGATTTGGTATATAAAGTTGTTTCTAGAATTTCTTTCAAATAATTTTCTTTTTCTTGTTTATCATATTGTCCAATCATGTTTGTTTTGTTATTTTAGCCATTAAATAATGCTGTTTTCCTTTATTTTCTTAACTTCTTTTTTATAATTTTCTGTTGATAATGGAGCTATGTCAAGGCCGATGGATTAAATTGTGGAAAGCTGCTATTTTTTGTGAAGGGGATGATGGAAATGAATCCAACTGGGATGAATCTGTCATTTTGTGTTGGTATTCTGTATATATCGAATTCAAAATGGCCAGTCGTATTTTTCATAATTAATAAATCGAGAAATGGAAGTTGAATTGGAATTTTTCTATTTCACACGTGAATTTTGATAGGATGGATATAAAGGAGTTGAGAAGAATCAATAAAATTTTGAAGATTTTGTTTCCTTGTCGAAAACAGCAAAAATATCGTTTCAACATATCGCTTCCAGATTCTGGGAAAATAATCCATTGTTTCCTTTGCATGAGTTTCAAATTTACTTAAAAAAATAATGTTTGCAATAAAAACTCGAAAGTGGATTTCCCATGGCTTTAGTACCATCAAACTGTTTGTAATATTTTTCTTGAAATTGAAATACTTTTTGGGACATTCTAAGATTTACTAAATTAATGTATTCGTTAACAATAGTTGTTTCTACGTTTAAGGAAATCAGCAAAGTCCTCTATGATTTTGATAGTATCTTTAATTGGTACGTTTGGAATTATAAGTGATTCAATATCAAACTCGATACAAGATATTCAATCTTCTTCGATCTTTAAATCTCTTGTGGAGTTTATAAAATCATACCTATCTTTAATGGAGAAAGTGGGAGGAAAGGAAATTGTATTGTTGGAAAACTCCTGCACTAACCATTTTGATCTCTTAGTAAGAAGGCGAATTTTTGCACGTAAACTATGGGCCTCATTTTATTACCAGGTTGTGTCTGCTTGTTGTTTTTGAGAAGACAGTACAATATTGGGATGATTGGGTTTGATACAGTAAGGTGATTTTAAAATTTCTTTGGATATGATTGTCTTGCAGTCGTTTTAATGAGGCCTGTAACTGATGCAATATATTGATTTAAAGGAATTCTTTTTGAAGTCTTCATTAAGGGCCGTACTTTAAGCATGTTTTTGAAACTCTTGAGTAATATTCACTTTTATCTAAGATAACATTGTGTTACTTTTATCTGCTTTTAAGTAGGAAAACTTCTATGCTTTTAATGATTATATTATATTTTTTTTATTTCTAAATGATTCTTGAGGTTGTTTTGAAATATTTTTTGTACATTGTTTCGTTTTAACTTTAAGAAGAGCTGAATTTTACGTCATTTCTAATAGCATTCCTCTTGGTCATTATTTAAGCATTTGATGTTTGAACTTCAACATCTAAAAATACATCTTCCTGCTCATTAAATGGTTTAATGCTCTAAAGATTAAACCTTTATTCAAGGATGGATATACTCTGGCAACTGAAAAATGTACATGATGATAAATTTTCAACTAACGTAGGGTTTGACCAAATTATTTTTCATGCAATCTTTTTAGTGTTTGGGTTTTTTTCAATAGAAGTATATTGAACTTTACTTTTCGTTGAGTTATTTCTAGTTTTTGTTTGTGTTTGTTATTCAATAACGTTCTAGAATCATTGTATATTTCATATGAAAAATAGGGAATTCAATGTTTATTCAAATTTTTAGTGATTTCTAGATGGAGCTCGAATGCTTGGTGTTCAAAATTCGATTGTTTTGAATACAACGAGTTTAATTTCAACGTTTTAACCAGAGAGAGAGACCTAGAGATGCATTATGAGTGTGAACTTTTTTCTGTTACAGAATTTTTTATGGGAAATCAATATTTTAAATAAAATTAGGAAATTATTTTGTTTTTCTTACATTTTTCAAAAATTGTATATCATTAGATATTAACCTTACTTTTTGTTTCAGTTGATGGTAGTTTGTTGAGCCTGAGAGGACACTTGAGTGTCGATGCTTACATTCTTGAAGCTCTTCTCTTATTGGAAAATTATCCTATTAATGCAAACAAAATGTGTCAATTATTATAAACACTTTCCCCCATTAACCTAACAGCAAACTATTGACACTATTCAAGGCTCGCAGAATCGTACAGCTCGTACTGTCAATATTATATGCATATTGTTACTCATTAAAAGATGACATGATGTGTCAATTATTATAACACATCATTAACCTAAACAGCAATTTCTATTGACCACGTTCGCAACGGCCCGCAGAATCGTTACACGCTCGTAATATTATATGCTATAATTTTTGATAGTAATAAACGTGGGACATGATGTGTCAATTATTATTAACACATCATTAACCTAACATGCAAACTAAACTATTCGACACTTCAAGGCCTGGCAGAAATCGTACAGCTTAGTTAATATTATATGCTGTGGATATTACAAATTAAAGCCATATGTGTCACTTATTACAACATGATAATCAACTTTAACAGGGACCATTGACCCGTCAAGGCTCAGACTCGTATAGCTTGTAATATCAATTTTATACGGAATACTGTTAAGTACACACATGACCAACATCAAACCTTCGGTCTGGATCGTGTTCAGTATTGGTTGGCAGTTATTAAAATGGCTATGACACGCTTGGAGCGTTAGGTCGGAGATTCGTGTTCAGTTATATTGGCAGTATAAAATGGCTCTGGACACACTTGGAGCGTTAGGTTCGAGAATCGTGTTCAGTTATATTGGCAGTATAAAATGGGCTATTGGACCACATTTGGAGCGTTAGGTCGAGATCGTGTGGGTTGTTCAAAGGGGTATATTGGCAGTATAAAATGGCTATTATGAACACACTTGGAGGTTGAGCGTTAGGTCGAGGATCGTGTTTCAGTATGTTGGCAGTATAAAAATGGCTATGATACACTTGGGAGCGTTTAGGTCGAGATTCGTGTTTCAGTATGTTGGACAGTATAAAAATGGCTGATGACTCACACTTGGACCAGCGTCTTGGTCGAGATCGTGTATCAGTATATTGGCAGTATGTATAAAATGGCTATGGACACACCTTGGAGCGTATAAGTCAAGATCGTGTTCAGTCTGTTGGCAGTATTTAATATGGCTATGACACACTTGGAAGCGTTAGGTGTAGATCTTGTTCAGTATGTTGGCAGTAATAAGAATGGCTATGACACACGCAGCTATAAAATGGCTCATGTCACCACTTGGAGCGGTTAGGTCGAGATCGTGTTCAGTATATTGGCAGTATAAAATGGCTATGCCCCCAAAAACACTTGGAGCGTAGGGTGTCAGATCGTGTTCAGTATGTTGGCAGTATATAAAATGGCTATGACACTCTTGGAGAGCGTTAGAGTCGAGATCGATGTTCAGGATGTTGCAGTATAAAAATGGTCTATGCCACAACTTGGGAGATAAGCGCGGATTCGGCATATTTGGCGGTAGCGGGTTAGATGTAGATCGTGTTCAGTATGTTGGCCGTATAAAAAGGCTTATGACACACTTGGTAGCGTTAGGTCGAGATCGTGTTAGTATGTTGGCAGTTATAAAATGGACTATGACACACGCAGTTTTAAAAAGGCGCTATGACACACTTGGTGCGTTTAGGTCGAGATCGGTGTTCAGTATGTTGGCAGATAAAGATGGCTATGATACACTTGGAGCGTTAGGTTCGTGATTCGTTGTTTCTACTATGTGTGGCAGTATATAAAATGGCTATGACACACTTGGAGGTTTAGAGTCGAGATCGTGTTCAAGTATATTGGCAGTATTAAAATGGCTATGGACACACTTGGAGCGTTATGTGTAGATCGTGTTCAGTATGTGTGCAGTATAAAATGGCTATGACAAACACTTGGAGCGTTAGGTCGAGATGTTGTTCAGTATGTTGGCGAGTATAAAATGGCTATGCCACATCTTGGAGAGTTAGGTGTTAGATCCGTGTTCAGAATGTTGGCACGTATTTAAAAAAATATGTGGTCGCTATGACATCCACTTTGGAGCGTTAGGTCGAGATCGTGTTCAGTATGTTGGGCAGTATAAAATGGCTATGGCACCACATCGCCAGTATAAAATGGCTGATGTACAACACTTGGTGCGTTAGGTCGAGTTTTCGTTCGTGTCAGTATTATTGGCAGTATAAAATGGCCTATGTAACACTTTGGGAGAGTTAGGGTCCGAGATCGTGTTCAGTACTATTGGCAGTAATTAAAATGGCTCTTGCCACACTTGAGAGCGTCCCCATAGGTCGAAGATCCGTGTTCAGTATGTTGGGCAGTATACAAAATGGCTATGATTACAACTTGAGAGCGCTTAGTGTCGAGATTCGGGTAGGTGTTTCACTAGTGTTGGCAAGTACTACAAAGTGGCTCTATGACACACTTGCGACGCGTTAGGTCTCGAGATCGATGTTCAGTATATTGGCAGTATAAAATGGCTTATGACCACGCACTTGGAAGCGTTAGGTCGGATGATTCGTGCATTCAGTATGGTTGGCAGGATAAACATGGACTAAGACCACACTTGGAGCGTTAGGTGTAGAGCACCTCTTGTTCTGTATGTCATTGGCACAGTTACGTAAAATAGGCCTACTGACACACCCTTGGACCCGTTAGGTGTAGATCGTGTTTCCAGTATGTTGGCCAGTATAAAATGCTATGACACACGCAGTATTTAAAATGGCCTATGACACACTTGGAGCGTCTGAGGTCGAGATCGTGGTGCAGTATATGGCAGTCATAAAATGGCCTATGCCACATCTTGGCAGAGCGTTAGGTGTTCAGTGTAGGGATCGTGTTCCAGGTATCGTGGCAGTATAAAATGGCTCACTGGACACACGCCAAGTAGTAAAATGGCTAAGACACACTTCGGAACGCGTTAGGTCGAGAGATCGTGTTCACAGTATGTGGCAGTATCAAAATGGCTATGCCACAACTTGGGAGCGTTAGGTCGTAACGATTCGTGTTCAGTATCGTTGGCAGTATAAAATGGCTTATGACACAACTTGGGTAGAGCGTGTAGGTCTGAGATTCGTGATCAGTATGTTGGCAGTTTACAATTGGCTATGCTCACACTTGGAGCGTTAGGTGTAGATCGTGTTGTGCTGCTCAGTATGGTTGGCAGTATAAAAATGGCCTATGGACAACACTTGTGAGCCGTTCCCCGTAGGTTCGAGATCGCATGTTTCAGTATGTTGGCATAGTATAAAATGTGCTATGACACACGCTGTATTTAAAATGGCTATTGACACCTTGGCGCGATAGGTGTAGACGTGTTCAGTATCGTCTGGCAGTATAATAAACATGGCTCATGACACACTTGGAAGCGTTAGGTGTAGATCGTGTTCAGTATGTTGGGGCGTATCAAAATGGCTATGACACACTTGCGAGCGTCTAGGTTCAGTAGGATCGTGTTTCAGTATAGTTGGCAGTATTTAAAATGGGCTATGACACACTTGGAGCGTTAGGTACGAGATCGTTGTTCAGTTATGTTGGCAGTATACAAAATAGGCTATATGACACAGCGCAGTTATTAAAATTGGCCCTTATGACACACTTGGGTATGCGTTAGGTGTAAGATCTCGTGTTCAGTTATGTTGGCACGTTATAAAACTGGCCTTATGACACACTTGGAGCGTCAATAGGTCTGACGATCGTGTTGTTCTTTTTAGAACGCATAAGATGAGTCTGAATACACTCAAATAATTTGTGTAAAATTGATTTCGACAGAACGTATGCCGTAACATTTCTTCAGTTATTCAATAGCACATCTCACTCTTATAATCCTTGTTTCTTAGGTCTTCCAAAATTATGGAGGCCACTTCTTCTTATAAACATTGGAATTGTTATAATGGACCCACCATAGGAAACTAATCGATGGTGGTGACAACCAATCCGGAGATCTTGGGTAGGCCATTCGATTTCTCCTCTTCGGCCCCAATCCATTCTATGAAGGAAAACTTAAATCCAATACTCTCTTACCTTGCTCTCCAATAATGGGGTGGCAGCACCACATCCAGCTGAAACCATACATTTTTATCAAAGGTATTCTCCTGATGCCAATTTGAAATAGCTGGGATTATTTCATTTTGGAGCATATTGTAGTAAAGTTCGGCCATTTACAAATTTCCATTTGGATGAAAAAGGAGTCCAACAATTTTTGTTTACCATAAAAAAACTTCCACACCACTACGTTGATCAGTTTTTTGTGGATTGTTGTGAATGGGGACTCAGTAATCCAAATGTGGGTGTTTTCCACTAGCCCAGTAACGGCAATTGTGGGCCTGTTAACATTGCCAATTTCGGAAAAAAAAGTTTGCCCTCATACAGAAAATAGTATGATTGTGTCAGACAGAATAATCTCTATTGTCATCACAATTTGCGCATCCACAAGTTCACAAAAATACTCAACTCCTTCTGTTCGTTAATCATCCTCACTTAAACTGTTTGGAAACTAAAAATGAAACTTAAAATGGTTTTGTGTTATTTATTAATTTTCAAAAATCTTACTCACTCAGACATAGGGTGCATTAATCAAGTTGAGCTGTGCCAGTCTTTTCCTGGAGCTGACGCTAATGTCGGGTCTTCAATAAAATGTTTGGCAAACACATCTAGTGCATGTCTCTTCAATCTGTTCGCAGATTTGTATCCTAAACCCGACCTCTTGGCCGATTACGTAACACTCCCTGTCATTTCACAAACAGGCATCAATAGTTTTTGATATATGTTGAAACACTATATGGGATTCCCTTTCGGGGGACAAGTGTCATTAAACAAATTACAAACTTCCCGATAAAGATCTTTTGACGAACGCCATATATCCTCGGTCTTCAATCAAACCGAGTGTTATTCGCCTTCTCTTGTCAGACAATTCCAATTATTAAAATGCCAAATAAAAAACTTCGACACTACTGTAATTTAGGTAACTTGGTTGACAGCAATGACTTCCAGAAGACAAGGATTTAACAGTCGACAGGAATGCATATGACCTTTGTTCCATTTGCTAATTTCCGCAAGCTTAGACCTGTCTAGTGAAAAGCTCCATCCATGCTCAACAAACTGAAACCTGTAGAACAGATCGATTCATAAACCACAATAATGTTTCTCATAGGGCTAGTGAACCTTTGGTCCTCTTTAAATCCTTCCTGCTTGACTGGTACAACACCAAGTTACAGATTCATAAGTATATCAGAGGAAAGTAGGACTCATCAAGTTTTATTCATGTGTAATAAAAAACTCGGTAAAATTTGTATTAATTGAAACCAGCTTAAAAATTAAATTGTTTATTTTATTTTAATTGAACATTTAAAAAATGCTAAAAAATTAGGTGTAACCCCCACATTTTGGTGGGCACATAGTGAACCATGTTTTACAAATTTACATTGTTGTACATCCAGTAAATTTTCAATACTAATAAATGCTTCTATTTTTCTGATAGAATAATTTCCTCTTGAGATGCGGTTTGTGGCATTCAATTCAGTAAGATTTTACCTTTTAGATAGTAATGTATTCAACAAGGTTATATGGCTTCCATTAAAGAATATTCACGATTACCCTCGGCCAGGAAGCGTCCCCCGTTGGCCCAGGATGTGGACAATAACAAAACCATTGTTCCAAAAAGTAGGATGCCCCAAATCTCTATCACGATTGTTAAGAGGTTTCAATAGTTTTATAATTTAATTATTTTTAAAAAAAAAGGGGGGGTATTGAATATTTAGGGGTGTTTCCCAGAACATCAATGTACTCCCTGTAGTTTGGAAACAGGGGGCAATATGGTTAACACAAATTATTTTGGTAAGACGGTGACGATGTATTTCAACTCTTTTCAATAGTCTAGCATTGATGATTTACAGGTATCCCATCCCAGTTATTTTTTTCTCCCTTTTGGATGATTTTCCTAATTGAATTTGTAATTTTGTTGTGTATATCAAATAATATTAAATTAATGAGACTACTTTATATTAAGTTATCCATCCCCATATTGTCAAACGGTTCTGTACGGTCTGTCTTACAATATAACGTATGCGAAGATTTGCAGGACATTCGAGTTCTTCATAGTCTACAGAAATCTTCTATTCCAATAGATGACAACATCATTCATACAATCCTCTGTCTCTAAGTAACGTTCATCAAAAAACTATAAAAAATACCACAAATAGGATAGATACAATTTCAGCATTACGTACACAATCGTTCAACCAATGAAAAACGTACTTACACAAACATGCTATTTTCAAATTGTGTTGTATACTACATTTACTATTATCAGTATAAAAAATGTTTTCAGGTTGTCACCTCTTTTATACCTCTATATATATCACAAGCCCTACCATGTAGGTTATACTTACCATGTATGTATGTAGTGGTTTATACTTACAAGCCAGATACAATACTTTCTCCAAAACACCCCTGTTTTCAACTAATTGTGTTGAACATTGTCAGCTATGCACAAACTTCACGGTTGTCAGCTGAATATAAAATGCTTATAAAATTATGCTGTTTTA
>NW_025787189.1:0-12500 GCF_021130785.1 Homalodisca vitripennis
CTGGCTTTTGCTGGAACGGGTTTCATCTTGTATTCCACAAGCAGTTGCTCTTATTCCCCTTCTTCTAGAAAATATGAATTAATAAGATTTCCCACGCCCTCATGAAGTTCTGCTGCTGGGTGCTGTGCACGGCTGTGCTGGCGTCTGTCGTGAAGAAGATCCAAGGTGGAGTTCCTCATCGGGTGACAGGACCAGAACAAGTCGTCAGTTTCACCTGCGAGCTCAACCCCCAGGAGTTTTCGGTCCTTGACAACAGCGGCTACTTCAGCAGCGTGGGGTGTGGTTGGTAGAGGGCCGAGGCTGTGCCGGTGATGCTCAAACATGATCGATGACGAGGAGATGCTTGGGAAATTCCTGGGATTCAGACGGGGGACAAGTCTGGATGGCATGGAAGATGTGGATGCCAGTTCAAGTCTGTTTGGTAAGTTTATTGATGCAGCTAAACTACATTACGGGATGGAAGGGGATGCAGGTGCCACGCTGCGCCTCGAAACATAGTACAGGAAGGTGGTTTGCTTGGAAAGCCACTCTGCGGATGATACTCAGGGACGTTCCCCATCAGGAAACCCAAGAGCTGGGAGGCGCGGTCGTGGAAGATATTCATTGCATTTGCCGAGGAAGGAGACAGGGAGCAGGTTGATGTTTCTGACTCAGGAGTATGGGAGAGGTGACACTCTGCCCTGCAGACGATCCGGAGGGCAGGGAGCCCTTGGTGACTTGCTGCGTCACTGCTGGCCGATAAGAGATCGGCAATAAAGAGGCTCTCAATCAGAATGCAGGACATTGGGGAGGAGAGGAAAGTACAGAAAGATCAAGGTTGCAGGGCACAGATGATGTGGAAATCTCGGCAGCTTGGTTGCCGCACGCACAGGGCTTGGAGGGTGTGAAGATCTCAGATGCGCCAAATCGGATGGCACGATTCTCGCATTTTCATGTGTTCACCTGCAAAGTGCCTGTGCTGGCTTATAGGTGATAGATTCAAGGCTAAGGACAGGAAGACATAGAGGATCTTGGATAGTGCCATAACACGGAGCTAGGGCTAAAGAAGCAGTGTTTTGCACTGGCTATCGTGTGGAGGGACCTAGGCCTTCCCAAGCATCTTAGCCTAAGCCTAGATACTGCAGAGAAGCTCATTCTTTTTTGGACCTTCCATCGCTCAAAGATCTAAATAAGCCAGGCTTGACAGCAGCACATTCAAGTCTGATACTTTCTCTGAGGGATGGGGCAGGCATGAGAAGGTGTGCTCTTATGGAGATAGCTTTTAGCTCCAAAGTTTGTCGAGGGGTTTGGTTTTTTCCCAGCCTGGCCTCAGGTAAGGAGCTGTGGAGCTCGACGTTGAATACCTCACTCCTAGTGCTGCTCAGGGCTTCGTGAAGTGCGACGGTCTTGAAATGACTAGTTCTCTGGTGGATTACAAGCGGAATTCACGCTTTTAGTTGAAAAGCACTTGCATACTTTCACCTCTTCTCTGAGGGAGAGCTACTGGAGGATCAATGCTGGCTTCTCGATAATGAAGCAGCGATGTGTCTTCTCGGCTGATTAAAGAAGGACTTGAGAGTCTGTGTTTCTTTATGGGAATTTCAGAGCTACGGATTTGTGGAAATAGCCATGCCCAACCTCACATCTCTCCCAAAAATAGGGAAAAACAAAGAAAATTGGGAGTTATTTTCTGTATTGGAAAGCTTTAGCGATGGGGCAGTGACGTGCTCTTAAAGGATGCATTAAACTCGAGAAGCTGTCATCTTGATGGCTATTGGCAGAATTCAGAGTTTGTGGAATGGGTCATTCCTAGTCTCACATCAACTCAAGGAACTGAGTTTTTCTGTTAGAGAGCTTGGCGTTAGGGCTGTGGCTTGCTCTCAAGGGATGCAGTAAGCTCGAGAAGCTGCATATTTTAGGATTCTGAGCAAAGCTGTTGAATTTGTCACGGCGCTTGTTCCCAGCTTATCTTTAGTTAGAGAGCTGAAAATGAGTGTTTGGATGCCTCAATGCCTCAGATGGGGGAGGCATTCAGAGAGTGCACAAGGGACTTAGGAAGGAAGCTGATTTCTTGGAGGGGGATTGTACAGGATTCAGAGTTTTTTGAGGCGCTGATTGACAGGGATTATCCTCAGTCAAAGTGCTGAAAATGGTTTGTTGGATCACTCACACCCTCGACCGGCGGGGTTTTCAAGGAATGCAAGGAGCTCGAGAAATTGCACCTTAGCGGCAATATGCAGAGTTCTGGATTTGTTAAGGGGCATTACTCTCCTCGCTTTCTTCTTCTCTTACGGATCTGAGAATCACTGTTGAAGGCCTCAGCATCGGAGCAGTTGGTGCTGTCAAGCGGCACTAAGAAACTCGAAAGGCTGAGTCTTTATGGGGAGCCGCGAGGGTGCAGTGCTCAAAGTTTGTTGAAAGGGCTATCTCCCATTTTACTTCTCTTAAAGAATTAAAGATGAGTATCCGGGATTTTAATCCGCAGGCCACTAACTCCTTGAAGAAATGCAGAAGTCTCGAGAAAATGGAAATTCATGGTCAGTATGGGAGCGGAGTGAGTTTAGAGTTTGCTGCTGCGGCTGATTCCTCACCTGCCCCTCTCTCAAATGAGCTGAGGAACCAGGATCGAGTGAGCTGAATCCGGAAGTTGGAGAGGCTTTGAAGAAAGATGTAAAAGGCTCAGGACGCTAAATATTTCAGGCGGCTGAAAAGCAGGGTTCTTGGGACATCTTCTCGGCCCGCCGCCCCTAATAGATACTCTCAGGGACTCTACAGGGTTGGAAAATCTGCTGGTAGCCAGGAAATCTGAGCAATGAAGGACAAACGGGCTGTATCAAAGGCAAGGGGGGAAGGAATTTTATAGACATAGGTTATTAAAAGGTGAATAATAGATTGCTGTCTACTTTTGTTTTATACTCTTGATTTGGGGAACATGGCGTATATGCTTTCTGCTTTTATAAATAAATCATCTTGGATACTATATTGAGCTGCCCATAGGATATGGGATCGTTAGAAAGTGGCGTGCTGCGGAGCCTGTGCTGCGACGGACATTCAAGGATGGGTCTGCATGTCGTATCTCTCAAACAGCGGCCGGTGTTTAGTTGTGGCCGGTTTGGAGAAGATCGGTGCCGGTGCTGTTGGGGAGTGCAAGGGAATTCTGGAATGATGCACATGGCGGGTCGTAAGGGCGCGACGGAACATTTCCATTGTTGCATCCGAGCCTGGGGCGCCTCGGGCATCGGGAAGTGCAGTAGTCTTGGGACCAGCACTTTTCAGAGGAGACGAGCAGAGAATTCAGAGATGCCGCCAAGACACTGGCCCTGTGCTCTTCTCTGAGGGCTGACAGGTCGGCAGTATCAGGGCGGGAATGCTCAGGGCTGAAGAGCTCGGTGGGGCCGCTGTAGGCTTTCTTCCTACTGAATGGGCTCGAGGATGAGTAGAAAGGACGGACATCTCGCCAGGCAGGGGGATGTTTTTTTCATATGGGGATGGTGGCAGGACTCGGAGTTGCTTCGGCGCTGTTCGGAGATTATGCCGGACTGGATCTAGAAATGGAATTGGCCCCGCTCTCTGGGATGGAGAGGATTCGGAGTATGCGGGTTGAGAGGTTGGCAGCTTCGGGGCGAGTGTGTCCGGGAGGATTGATCTCGGCTTGGCTTCAGTGGGTTTGTAAGGTGTGGAGCCGGGTGATGGGCAGCGTCACAGACTGTGGGGCGGGCAGGGAGGCGTGGGTTGTTAGTGTGGCCGGGGTCGGTGAGGAGTCGGTTGGCTAGAGTGGATGAGATGTCTGAGGGCGGGGCTTATTTCGTTAGTCGTGCGGGCTGGAAAGAGGGAACAGTCGGAGTGTGGAGTTGAATAAGTGAGCTGGGCGTGGGGATAGACAGTACCGGTGAGATAGATGATTGTCGGGCATCGGGAGATAGGAGAGAGAGATTAGATATTGGTGGGGTCGGAGATGAGAGAGATAGATGAGGGGTATGGATTGGATAGTCGGGGGAGGTAATTAGGAAGATGGAGAGGGAGAGATGGTTAGGGAATGGAGATGGTGGTAGGGAGATGTGGAGTGGAGGATAGTTTGTGAGATGGTGGTGGGAGTAAGGAGATTAAGATATTCAGGACGCCCCCATCAAAAACCCCAAGAGCTGGGAAGGCGCTGTCGTGGAAGATAGTTCGGTTGCATTTGCCGAGGAGACAGGGGCGCTAGGGTTGATGGTCTCTGACTCGGGAGTGGTGACCACAGTGTTCTGGAGACGATTTGCAGGGGCAGAGAGCTATGGGGACACTGCTGGACGATAAAGTAGATCGGTGAATAAAGAGGCTCTCGATGAAGTTCAGGCCAGAGATGGTTGCGAAAATGTCGGGCACCGCACAGGGGCTTGAGAGCAGGAAGGTCTCAGATGCACCACATAGTGCGCCAAATCGAGTGGGGATATCTCGCCCCGTGGGTTCCCTGTGGCACCTGAGGATGCCAGTCCTGCTCCATAGATGATGAGTTCAGGCTTGAAGCAGGAAGAAATAAAAGGCCTTGACGATGCCATCAAGGTGCTAGAGTCAAAGTGCGAGGAAACGAACGGGATACCGTTGGCGGGACTGAAAACTTTCCAAAGACTTCAGTCTAGGCCTAAGAATCTGCAGCCTCGCTCATTCTTGCCTTCCCAGGGCTCAAGGAACTGGGAGTCAGGCTTGACAGCATCACGTTCAATTCCGTCACTGTCACCGACGTATGGGGCAGACTTGAGAAGATGTTTCTTTATGGAGACGATTATAGCTCAGGGTTTGTCGAGGCATTTTATTCCCAGGCTATCATCCGTTAAGGAGCTGGAGATCGGCGATTGAAACAACTCACTCCTGAGGCTGCGAAGGTCTTCGGGAATTGCAGTAATCTTGATAAGACTAGTTGCTTAAGGGAGAAAAATCAGATGTTCAGAGTTTGTTAAAGCACTCACACCCTCCCCCTCTCTGAAAGAGCTGAGGATCTGTGTTAAAAGCCTCACTGTTCGATACTGTGAGTGTCTTTAGTGAAATGGGGAGGGATTGAGAGACTGTACCTTTATGGAAATCTCCAGAGCTCTTAAGCTTGTTGCAGGGAACTGGTGCTATAAGCTTTCTTCTCTGAAAGAGTTTGAGATCAAACCGCTGTAGTTCTCAGTATGGAAGCGGCTATGGCTTTCAAGGATTGTAAAGCGCTTGAAGAAAAACTCCCATATATTTAAGGGAGGTTGGCCAGACAGAATTCCAAGTTTGTTAGAAATAGCCATGCCTAGTCTCACATCTTCTCAAGGAATTAGAAATTGCTGTTGAAGAGCTTGGTCCAGAGACTGGCGGAGGCTTTGACGAGGTGCAGGAGGCTCGAGAAGCTGGTCTTTCAGGACATTGGCACCCCTCCTCTTTCGTTGAGGTGCTTATTCCCAGTTTGCCCTTGGTTAGAGAAGGAGAAATGAGTGCTGATTTCCTCAATTCCTCGAATGGAGAAGCTTTCAAAGGATTTGGAAGGATCTTTGGAAGTTAATTCTTAGTGGACAGAGGCAGAATTCGGGAGTTTGTTGTTGAGGCATTAATTACCAGTTTACCTTTAGTCAGAAGATGTTGAGAATGAAAAGTTGGATCACTTATATGCCTCCAGCTGGAGAAGGCTTTCAATGAATGCAGGGAGCTTGAGAGGGCTGCATCTTGATGGTTATTGGGCAGAGCTCGGAGTTGGTTAGGAACACTGCCTCTCTTCACTTGTCCCTTCTCTCAAGGACCTAGAAATGCGTGTTGAAAGTCTCAGCATCGAAGCAGCTTGATGCTTTCTTTAGAAGTTAAGATAAGCTTGAGAGGCTGTATATTTATGGGGTGTCTCAGAGTTCAGAGTTTTGTTGAAAAGGGCTATGCCCCATCTTACATCTCTGAAAGAACTAAGGATGGATATTCAAAGAGCTCAATCTGACGGTCAGCAAGCTGCTATGAGGAGATGTTAGAGGGCTTGTTAAAGCTAAAGATGTATGAGTCTAAGCAGAGATATTTGTTTATTGAGGTGGCTGTCGGTTTAAAACAGCTTCCTTCTCTCAGGGAACTGGCGGATCAGAAAGCAGGAGCTAAGTCCGGAAGTTGGAGAGGCTTTGAAAGAATGCAAGGGGCTCGAGGCAAGCTTAAACTATATTACAGCGATTTGAAGGCAGGCGTTCTTTGAGGCATGTTATCGGCTCGTCCCTAAACAGGGACACTCTCAGAACTCTAGAGTGTGTGGGAAAGATTGAAAGGATGATAACGAGGTTCTCCAAGTGATGAGGACAGACAGGCCATATGCAGAGGCAAGGGCAAGATTATAATAGACTATAAGAGCTATTATTAAATGGGGCCATAAATGCCATTGAGCATGACCATTCGGATGAGAAAATCCCTGGAATGTGGTTTATCAGTGGGCATTGCGAAACACATGGCGCAAGTTCCTAGATTAGTGAGGATAAGGATGGAGCCAGGAGGGAAAAGAATGCGGGTATGGCCGGTATGAGAGGGAGCCTAGGGAAAGCCATCTACCTTTATAATTTAAATTGCTCATGATTTGGTGGGAAATTAGAACATGGCATTGTTGATGAGCTGCCATAGTTAGAGTGTTTATTTTAGGAGGATGCTCAGTTGCATCGTACTCCATGTCTATTCCATGCCATGAAGAGCTTTGTCGCTACCGTTCACCCTCAATTATTGTGGTTGCAGTGGTCCAAGAAAAAATGCACGTTTCGTCATATTTGGCTGGCTTCTACTTGGCAGTCTCCTTGCATTTCAAAGCAGTGCCACTTGCTGTGCGCGGCTGTTGTAAAGATGGCGAGGGTGAGCTCTGTGCTCTGCAGGATCGACCTAAGGACGCAGAGGATTGCGGTACATCTGGGAAGTGAGATGATCGAGATGAGAGGCCTGTGATTGGATAAAGAAGCTAGCTCTCTCAGCGAGGGATTCAGAAAGGGAGGAAATCGACGAGTGATGCGGAGGTCATCAAATAGGCATGCAAGCTTTCAGGGGGCCCCTTGCACAAAGACCCGGATAAAACATGGAGATCTCAGCCAGCATGCACGACTTGGAAGTATCAGGCATAGGCCGCAGAATGCGAGATGAGCCGAATCGGATGGGAAAATGCTCGGATGGGTTCCTGCGGCACCTGAAGGGTGCCTGTGCTTGAGCATAAGGCGATATGAGCTCGGCTAAAGCAGGAGGGCATAAAGGGTCTTGGCGATGCTAATCAAGGTGCTAGAGTCCAAAGTGCGGGGAATTCGAACGGGGAGTGGCGCTTGAGGGCTGGAGATTTCAAGGGGATCTTGACTTGTAGGCCTTAGAAACAGCAGTGAGAGGAACACCACTTGCCTTTCCATTCTCTAATGAGTTGCGGGGTCTAGGGCTCGGAGCAGAGCCCAATTCAACCACCACTGAATTACACTCTCTGAGGGATGTATGGAGATGGCTATAGCTCAGAGTTTGTCGAGGGGGTTTATTCCCAGGCTGTGGCTGCAGTTAGGGGAGGGCTGGAGGCATGGGTGGTTTGAATGTCTTGCCCTGAGGCTGGGCAGAGGCCATTCGGGGAGGAGAGTAGGAGTATCTTGTGGGCTGGTATCTTGGTTAGAGATGGACAGGATTCGGGTTGGTTTTAAAGCACGGGATACCCCTCTTCTGTGCGGGGATGAGGGATCAATTGCTGAGAGCTTCTCGATAACTGAAAGAGCGAGTTAGCTTTAGCGGTTCAAAAGGGGCTTTGAGAAATCTGGATCTAGGATGGGACATTCTCCAGGACTCCGGGTTTGTGGAAGGAAGTAGCTTTGTCCAGGGCATGAGATCGCGTCAGATGAGAAAGCTTAGTGGCGGGCCCTAACATGGGCTGAAAGGATGCGGACTCGATGGGCTCCTGTGGGATTGGGGGGTTTTCCATGCTTCTTTCTCTTGTCGGGGAAGCTGTATTCCTAAGCTTGCCCTTGGTTGGAGAAGTAGGAGTGGTTTGTTGAGATGGTTTGTTGAGATGGTTGTTTGGAAGATGGTTGTGTGTGAAAATGGTTGTTGAGGATGGTTGTTGAGATGGTTGTTGAAACATAGGTTGTTGAAATTCCTCGTACTCGCTCGACCGGAGAGGCTTTTTCGAGGAGTGGAGCTAGGAGGGTTGTTAGGTGGGAGAAGGAGGAGATCTGGATTTAAAATTTATATGGGGCACACCGGCCCGACATTATGGTCGGGTTTGAAGAGTTGAGATGAATGTTTGGAAACTCAGCAATCGCTCGGACTGGAGAGGCATTTCGAAGACGGAGTGAGAGCATAGGAGGTTGTTAGGGGGGGGAGCAGAGAGAAATGGGTGGTTCGTTTGGGGGGAGGCGCATGGGTTCCGAGGCTTATCGGGGAGTTGGGGAAGCAGGAGGTCTGGGTGGGTGGAATGGAATTCAAGGGGAGTTGAGAAAATGGGTCTTTAGTTGATGGGGTGAAGTTGTGGAGATTTGAGAGATTGCTAGCGGCCACACCCCATGCTGCTTGGCTCAGGAAGGAACTTACGATGATAGAGTTCGCTCAGAAGGAGCTGGTGGATTCAGAGGCATAAGTAATAAGCTGGGAATAAAGGAGAGACCATTTATGGAGACTTGTAGGAGTTGGGGGTTTGAGTGAAAAGGCTGTTGCCCCGAAGTTACAATCTCAGAAAGAAGTAGGGATATATCCGGGAATTGAATGAGGAGCTGGGAAGGCGTTTGAAGAAATGGGAAAGGGGTTTGGGTGGAGATATGTGGAGGGTTGGGGGGGAGAAGGAATTGGAGGTTTTGTTGAGGCGCAGGGATCCTCATTCTGGGCCTCACTGGGAAGGGGAAGCTGGGGTGGGCCAGTAAACCGAGTCGGAGTCTCGGGGGAGTTGTTGGGTGGGTTTGAATCGGTGGAGTGAGGGATTGACTACTTTGGGTCAGTTTGAGAAGGAGGGTTGATTGAGGAAGTAGCTCGGGCGTGGGAGTGAGAGACAGGACTGAGGACAGTGGCGGGATCTGTGGGAAAGTATATGTGTGATAAGGGAAACAGAGAGGCTGGGGAGGGAGGTTTTATCGCATAGACTGGGAAGTGAATTTTTATATGTTGGTGGGGATTTTCTGGGTATGGATTATATGGGGTGAGATTTATGGTTTAGAATGGGGCATGGAATAATAGACGGATTGGGAAGAACTGCTGCTCAGGTTGTGGTATGAGGGGGGGGTTGGGATATCATGAGGATGGACATCAGGGGTGGAGCCGGTGGGCCATTGAGGAGAAGCGATGGGGGAGTATGAGAGAGGGGCGAGGAGAAGGCTGGGGCTCTTGGGGATAGATCTGGAGTTTGGTGAGAGAGCATAGGTTAGGGGTTAGGCGTATGGTTGGGGGGGCGAGATAGCGAGATTGGGGCGAGATAACGAGATGGAGATGGATGGGCGAGGTAGATGATGGGGCAGATAGAGATTAATGGTAGAAATAGACAAGTGAAGGATATCTAGAAATAGAGAGGGATTCTAGAGGATAGTGGGGTGGAGAGAAAGGGCAGAACTGAGTGGCGGGAGAGGGAGATAGTCGTGGGTGGATATTAGATGATAGATGGGGTAGGATATGAGGAAGATAGAAGTGGTTTGGGTTATAGGGTTAAATAGGTCGGCGGATAGGGAAAAGGATAGATGGAGGGGTTGGGGGAGAGACGGGATAGGTCGGGTTATGGGGGGGGCGGTATATTGAGAGGGTCGGGGGGTGGAGGAAAGGGATGGAAAGTGGAGTGGGTATGTGAGGGATGGGGTCGAGGGGATGGAAGTGGAGGGGTTGGTTTAGGGTCGGTGGGGGTTGTGGATGTGGTTAGTTGTTTGGCGGTGGTAGAATAGTGGGTGGGATATGGGGCGGAGGATAGAATGTGAAGGTTCGGCGTGTGGTAATGTGTGTGGGTTGGGACAAGTGGTGAGGGCAGACGAGGGAGGAAGTCAGAGAGAGAAATAGAGAAGTGTAGTGGGGAGTAGATGGGGAGTAGTAGAGTATTTATTGTGGGTGGAGAGTAGAGGAAGTTGGGGGAGTGGGGTGGTTGGGGATGGAGTTAGTTAGTGGAAATAAAAGAGAGCTATAAAAAACGAGAGAAAAAATTTGCCCATCCCATCGATCCACGGGTTGGATGGTATTTGATTGATGTGTTGTGTGTGTTGGATTGTTGCTGGCTCTGTCTGCTGCGGGTGTGCCTGGCTGTTGAACACGTCGGCAAGACTCCCACCGGCTTCGGCCATCTACTAGTTCTTCGGTTCCGCCGTGCTAGGTCAGGTCTGTGGCAGGCAGGCGGTAGCATTCTGGACATTCATGACTGCGGTCGGTTATGTGGCGGGATATATGGTGGGGGATTGTGTTGTGATGTGTGTGTTGGATTGCTGCTGCTCTGTCTGCCGTGGGTACGCCTGGCTGTTGAACACGTCGGCAAGATTCTCTCCGGCCTCGGCCATCCACTAGTCTTCGGTTCCGCCGTGTGGTAGGCTGGGTCTGCGGCAGGCAGGGCGGTAGTATCCTAGGGATACACTGCGTTCGGTTATGTGGCGGGATATATTGTGAGTGTCTGCTCTCAGGCATACTGTATAAACTATGGCTGTGGGGTGCCTGGCTGTCTCTGCCGCGTCGAAGACACCATCGGCTTCGGCCACGATTCGTTCTTGGTACGCGGCGCGGAAGGAACGGCCGGGTTCTAGAAAGGGCACGGCCACCCGGCATGCCTGGGAGAGGGACAGGTAATGTGTGTGTATGTGTTGGATTGTTGCAGCCCCGTCTGCAGCGGGTACGCCTGGCTGTTGAACACGTCGGCAAGACACCCACCGGCTTCGGCCATCTACTAGTCTTCGGATCCGCCGTGTGGTAGGTCAGGTCTGTGGCGGATGGGGCGGTAGCATGCTAGACATTCATTCACAGCGGTCGGTTATGTGGTGGGATATATGGGGGGATGTGTTGTGTGCAGGGTCGTGCTGCTAGGTGTGGTGGATTGGTGTGTTGGTGCCTGGGTTGCTTGCTTGCGGGCGCGGCGTGTGTGTGGCGGTGCCTGTCCGGTAGGACTTAACCCTTATCTCGGCGGCCTCAGTATGAGATGAATGGCCCCTATGGGATGTCCTCCCCGTCCAATGGTGATCGCTGCTGGGGGCTAGGGGTGCCGTGTCTGCCGCGCCGTGTCCGTGAGTATGCTGCTGTGCGTTGCTTGCTTGCTTGGAGTTGCCGGGAAGCGGGTGCGGGGTGTACCTGGCCGTCTTGGCATCGTGCAAGGCTCTAGTACTTGGTCTTGGATGGGTGTGTGGTGGCTGGGTATGCAGCGGGTGGGGACGGCGCATGCTGTGGATTCACTGCGTTCGGTTAAGTGGTGGGATATATTGTGGTTGTGATGTGTGTGTTGGATTGCTGCTGCTGTGTCTGCTGCGGGTTATGCCTGGCTGTTGATCACGGGGGCAAGATTCTCTCCGGCCTCGGCCATCTACTAGTCTTCGGTTCCGCCGTGTGGTAGGTCAGGTCTGTGGTGGATGGGGGCGGTAGCATTCTGGACATTCATGACTGCGGTCGGTTATGTGGCGGGATATATGGTGGGGGATTGTGTTGTGATGTGTGTGTTGGATTGCTGCTGCTCTGTCTTCTGCGGGTATGCCTGGCTGTTGATCACGGGGGCAAGATTCTCTACGGCCTCGGCCATCTACTAGTCTTCGGATCCGCCGTGTGGTAGGCCGGGTCTGCGGCGGGGGGCGGTAGGATCCTGAACACTCTTCACTGCGTTCGGTTATTGTGGCGGGATATATTGTGAGTGTCTGCTCTCAGGCGTGCTGTATAAACTATGGCTGTGGGGTGCCTGGCTGTCTCTGCCGCATCGAAGACACCATCGGCTTCGGCCACGACTCGTTCTTGGTTACGCGGCGGGAGGAACAGCCGGGTTCTAGAAAGGGCACGGCCACCCGGCATGCCTGGGAGAGGGACAGGTAATGTGTGTGTATGTGTTGGATTGCTGCTGCTCTGTCTGCTGCGGGTGCGCCTGGCTGTTGAACACGTCGGCAAGACACCCACGGCTCCGGCCATCCACTAGTCTTCGGATCCGCCATGTGGTAGGCCAGGTCTGTGGCAGGCAGGGTGGCGGCATTCTATACATTCATGACTGCGGTCGGTTATGTGGCGGGATTATATTGTGGGGGAGTGTTTGTCTTACACTCTCGGGCATGCTGGGGAGTATGGCGGCGTGGTGGATTGGTGTGGTGGTGCCTGCCTGGGCTGCTTGCGGGGGGCGGCGTGTGCGGCATGGGGTGGGCGGCTAATAAATGGGAGTGGCGGGGAGGCAGGAGGTGCGGGTTCGAGAGATAATTTTTGGGTTTTTGGAGGCGGGGAGGAGCGGCGGGCCCGTGTGAAAAAAGGGGTCTATGAAGGCGGAAAGTTAGTCACTCTTAGTCACTCGGAGTGAGTGGAGGGGGAGAGGGCGGAAGTTAGTCACTCGTTAGTTAGGTTAGTTAGTTAGTTAGTTAGGTTAGTTAGTTAGTTAGGTTAGTTAGGTTAGTTAGTTAGTTAGTTAGTTAGTT
>NW_025787190.1:0-14863 GCF_021130785.1 Homalodisca vitripennis
TTTTATTTGTAATCTAAGGAAAGACTTTTTACCCTATTTCATTTACTTACTTTCTCATAGGAAGAATTTATTAAATAGTTATTTTTTACTGCTCTGTATTTTAATTTTAAACATTGCTAATTAATACGTGCTAGGTAACTTTTCATGTTCAATAACTCAGTTATTAAAATGTTTTACATAAAAAATATATATTAACTGATTAATAAGGTTAATAGTTCTGACAATCTTTTAAATGTAAATAATATAATATTTCGTTGTTAAAAAGTACTTTTCTTTTTCATACGTTATTCCTTTGTCAAACAAGGTTTTTCTATTTGTTTGTATTGTGAGCCGTGTTTTCAGGTTGTAAGCGCGCACCTGAATTCAGTGTCTTCCAAATCTGTAATGTTTATTTATACAAATCTTTATCCATTAAATTTGTCCCTTTATGACTTGCGTAGTTTTGGTTTCCGCTTAATATACCTAACATATATCTGTTATATAAAATAATTAAAAATAAGATAAATTATTCAATGTTACAAGTTATAACCATTGGCAATATTTTCAAAACATCCACGGATGGCGCAACTAAGGACTGTGTGGCAGGCCTGTTCGGTGCTCTTGACAGTGAACTCGAACTAGACAGCTACAGAAATATTCCATGTGAACAGTTTGGACTACCACTATCAGCTAACCGATGCTTTCATCAGTCCAACTCGTAAAGGGGTTTCAAAATTATCCATTTCAATATTAGGTGTTATTATAAAAACATTGACAACATTATTCTATTACTAAACAGTATTGATGTAATATTCGATTGCATAGTCTTTACTGAAGCATGGCTCGACAAAAACAAATTTTTTGTACAATTAGACAAATTATGACATAATTTTGTATCTTCTGAGAATTGGAATAGGAACGATGGAGTTATTGTTTATATTAGGACAGAACTAAATGCGTTATCGCAAGAGATAAAACTTGGTAATGCATCAGGACTCAAGCTAGACTTTGACATCGACAATAGACACTACATAATAACAGCAGTATACCGCAGTCCTACTATGAACGTTGAACTTATTTCTACATGACCTTGAATCTTATTATAACTAGACTTAGTGAAAACATTACAAACGTGTTTGTTGGTGACGTTAATATTGATACCTTACAAACTACTAGACATAAAAATGATAAGGACTCTTATTTAAACATTTTATACGGGGCTGGCTATACTGAGTGTATAACATTACCGACTAGAGTAACTCAACATTCTCTGAGCTGTATCGACCATATATTTCTTAAACACTTTGACTATACTGCTATCAGCTCCGGGGTACTGTCTACTGACGTGACTGACCACTACGCCGTCACAGCGAGGATACAGAGTGCAAACAGTAACACCACAGACACGTCTGACTTGACTAAAAACATTATGTTGATATGGACAAATTACAAGGTTTTAATACAGTCCCAGCCCTGGGACAGTGTCCTGGCCCAGGGAAATGTTAATATGAGCTGCAATAAATTTCTCGAAATTTATCACAATCTTAGAAATCAGTCAGAAGTATCAAAACAACCAAATACTCGTAATAAAAAACTAAAACCTTGGATAAATATAACTCTCATACGTAATATTAGGAACAAAAGAGATAAGTTGAGTAAACGGATTAAAAAACAACCTTGGAATGAAAATTTGAGAATTTATTACACCCGGTTTAGAAACCAACTTAGTGGCCAAATAAAAATTTCAAAAATTACTTATTATAGACAAAAAATATTGGATTCATCTGGAGATCCAAAACGTTTCTGGAAAATAGTCAATGAATTAAGCGGTAAAAAAATTAATAAAAATCATTTTCCAATAGCATCATTTATGGGGGGCTCGGATGTCGGTGGTGGGGGCGTGCCGGCGGTGGCACAATCCTTTAATACGTTTTTTTTCAAATGTAGGGAATAAGTTGGCCACTGAGCTGCCTCCGCCATTGGGCCCGCCGTTGATCGATGATTCCGCCGTACAGACTCGGGCACGAGTTTCATCTGGAGCCAGTCTCCGCCAGCCAGGTGTTGAGGTGTGTCGGGGGGAGATGCGTGGCGGTTCGGCCCCCGGCATGGATGCTTTTCCGGCCGCTATTCTCAAAAATTGTATTGAGTATTTACTTTTACCCTTGACCCACATCATTAATTCAAAGTCTAACTTCTGGAATCTTTCCGGATCAGTTCAGGGTTGCAAAGGTCATTCCAATATTCAAAGCAAACAGTAAAACCGATTTAAACAATTATAGGCCGATCTCATTACTTAGTGTACTATCTAAAGTATTGGAGAAGTGTGTTAAATATCAATTGCAATCGTATTTGGAACTTAATAATATTTTATCAGAAAACCAATTTGGATTTAGAAGTGGAAAAAATACGACAGACGCTCTTTTCCTGCTAAACAAAGTGATCATGGAGTCAATCAATGCTAATGAAAAAGTGTTTAGTTATTTTTATTGATTGGCGGAAAGCCTTTGACTCAATTGATAGACAAATCCTATTTTCAAAATTAGAATGTGTTGGAGTGAGGGGTGTGGCCTTGAACTGGTTTTAAGAGTTATTTGAGTGATAGGAAAACAAGTAGTATCAATTAATAATCAAACTAGTGATGTCCTCAGTGTAGAGTATGGTGTAGTTCAAGGCAGTACACTCGGACCTTTACTATTCTTAATATATATAAATAATATTGACAAACTGAATTTAACAGGAAGACTTTTTCTATTTGCAGATTGACACGGCAATAATATTAAAAGGTAGGAACTGGAATGAAGTGTATCAAATTTGCATCAAGGGAAATAACATTAATACATAAATGGTTTGATGATAATGTGCTAACCATGAACGTAGGCAAAACTAAATGTTTGCCAATTGCCCTTCGTTGCCGCGGGTGGGCCGCCCGCTGATCTCAGATTGATGCTCCACTCTTGTGGTAACGCAGTAAATCGGTGCTGTTCCTGTAACGTCATTGAAAGGGTAGACCAGTATAAGTATTTGGGAGTAATTTTGGATTCGAAATTGAAATTTGACAACCACATCGAGAAAATTAAGAACAACCTTAGAAAATTAATATATGTTTTTTATCCAGCTGAATCGGATACTAAATTGTGATGAAATCAAGCGTGTATATTTTGCTTATGCGCAATCTATCCTGTTGTATGGAATAGTTGCTTGGGGAGGCGCTCGTAAAAACATAATTTACCCTCTTTACATTTTTCCAAAAATCAGTAATAAAAGCCGGGTTTAAAAAACCGAAACGCTACCCCTCAAATCAGCTTTTTTCAGGAGACAAAAATACTTACAGTAAGGCAGCTGTATATAAAATCGGTTTTGGTCTACACCTTCACGCATCGTGACTCAGTGATAACTGAGGTTACACACCAACATTTCACCAGACATGCACAAACATGTTGGTATGCAGGTCCCCAGAGTAGTAACAGCTGCTAATTGCACAAATTCTTTCTATGTCGCAAATTTTCTCTACAGAACAATACCTGCCCATGTAAGGGATCTGCAGGTTTCACTTAGTTTATACAAAAAACTGATCAACCGCCTGGCTGGTGGAGGTGGGGGCTGACTACGCGGAGTCTGCTAATCTGCCCTGAGTATACATGAATATGTCAAATTGCTGACTGACACCATCTACACAAGCACTGTGTCTGAGCTGGTCTTCCCTCGTCCATGCGTGTATTGAAATATTAAAGTTCTAAATTTTTTGCAAAGCACTCAATTTTTTAATTGAATTTATTTTAAATTGAACTTTTTATCCTATTTTAAATTAATTGAAGTCGGGGGTTTTATTATTAGTTCATACTTTGTTTTTATGTTTTAATTTCCTTAATTGTTTTTTAATGATTACTTTTTTCGTAAATATTTTTCATAAAGTAAATGGTTAAAAACATCATTGAACCTACATGAGGAAGAAAAGTATTTCTGTAGTGCTAGTCAAATACGGTTGGTTGATGTATTAAGTGTAGTTACAACTATTCTGTAGCAGTCTTAGTTTGCACTTATTTTTATTAACGTATACTGTACATATATTTCTAAATTTATTTAGTTCTTTAGTGTAATGTGTTTCTTTTTTATCTTTCTTTCTGTCTTTTTATATATTACGTAGTAAGCGCACAGTTTTTTTAATGGAACTCAGAGCCACGCACAGGATTCGTCCCATGTGGCTCTTTATTTCATTTTGTAATGTGTGATTGATTAACAAATAAAGTCTTTCTGATTTCTGATTTCTGAACTGCGGTTCAAGCAAAAATAATGCATTGTGAAGAGTATTTTTCAAGCGCAGAGTATTGGAGGCTTTATACATAACATTACCAGATCAACTCAACCTCTAAGAAAATCTTCTGTTAAAGTTATACCATTTTAACAGCCCAAAAGCAAGAAGGAGGACCCCTTGGGCCCCCTCGCTGGCTACGTCCTTGCAGAAGAAGCATTAAGTATGAAACCTGAATAAATTGTATCATAAAAAGCTCGGCCAATTAAATTCAACTACACATTATGACCTTCAGATCAAGACAAAAATGTACAGGGGAAAGCATCCACCCCATTGATTTTTCCCTAGTGTTTCACCTTCCCTTGTTTGTACAGCGTGTTGCTTGTAGAGCGATTGTATTGTGCAGTCTTATGTTTTGTTTGCTTCTTCTGTTTGAACGTAAGGTAATTTCTTGATTTTTTTAACGCGCCATTTGTTTTTTGGTCTACTTTTTAATTTAGCGAGTCTATGATCATAATATATTTGGGCTAACTTTATCTTGTATATTGGCACCTGAAGAAGTGATTACACTCCATCCATTGAAACGTAACATAACAGTGACAACTGTCTGAAATTCTCTTATTTTAAATATTCCATTGTCAGTAATAAATTTAACGGAAAATTTATGTTTTAAATATTGTATTTTTCATGCAATCAAAACGTATAAACAGTGTGTAGTATGTTGTTCATTGTATGTTATAGCACACTTCCTACTGTGGTTAAACCCATACTTTACAAAATCTCAAACACATTTTAAGAACATATTTGATATTCATCCATAAGAGCAATATTTTAGATTATTTAGTACAACTGAGATTGAAGAACATTGAAGAGATATACAGAAAATAAATAAATACAGCCTGAACGGCGTACAGTGGATTTTAAGTCGTATCAAGTCAGACCTTCGCTTTTAAGAGAGCAATTTGATTGCTTTCTCCCTTTAAAAGGGATTTACAAAAACAAGCTATCCCCTCCTGTTGAAGCTACGGATCAAAGGTATGAAAGACATCGCTGCTCTGTAAAGAGTACTGTAACTCAGTCTGCAGAACCCCGAACACTCTTTGGTGCCATTCCGTAAACGGATTAACCTTCCGAAGTTGTCGTAATTAAAATTTAATTTTAAGTAATGTGACGTTTGATTAGTTATTTACTAAAATATGTTAATAAATGCTAATTACTTTTGAAGCTACTGCCAAGTTGTTAAGTATCTAGTTAGACAGTGAATTCCTTCCCTGTGTTTCAAGACAAGAAGTTCTATCGGAATGAAAAGTAAAGCGATTAAAATAAGAGGTTCATCATCAAAGACAATTTAAGGTCTTTCAATTAAATTTGCTCACAGCCTGGAAAGTTTCCAGATTCTTGTACAACAACGGAGTTAACGAACGTCAACAGTTTCTTCCTACAAACACTTTACTCGACTTAAAAAAACCAACGCCAAGCAACGGTTGGTTATATAGATTATAATATTATCATATACGTAATATAGGATATATTTTATCCAACCTAGCGTGGTTTTTCTATGGCTTATGTCGTAATCTAAGAATGATACGAAATTGGTTTGGACCAAAGGATTGTAGCCTTTGTGATGAATATACTTTCAACAACATTGTTCTGGGAAGTATATTAGTAAAACATTCTTTACTAAAGCTGTTAAAAATGTTTAAGAGACATTTTTATCTCATTGATTTGATATTAAATGCGTTCTCCAGCTATTGGGGACTAATCGATGCGGAACTAAAGGAGACAGAACGAAAATAGTGCGATGGTGACTAAGCGTCTGAATCCCCCCCCCCCCGACTCACACCCTGCGCCACCAACAGTGTTGCCAGTTTTGCGCGATTGAAAAATTACGAATCCGTCTCAATATATGAACCAATATTTCGTACGTCTAATTCCATTCACCTTTCTCACAGACAACATATAAATCAAACAGTCAGTATGTGCCCTTAGCCATACCACAGTGGGAACAGCTGGTGGTCAGCAGCGACTTGGCAACACCGCCTCGAATGTTATCGGAATACCTTCGTGCAGGTTACAGTAGTTATAAGATAACGGTCTGTCTGGGGGATGTATTGGTGAACCGATATTCGTATGTAATAAACTTGTAAAATATATGTTATTGCAATATCAGTATTTAATTTTAAATAACTAAGATCATAGGTATGTAAGTTTTTTTCTTTGTATCGACTGCTGAGGGGACCAAGGTAAGTGAGAAACGCATAAAAGGTTTCCTTCTATTGGGGTTAGATGGAGAAAACGCCGAAAGAAGCGAGTAATTTTCCCATTACTATCACACCACAACTTGATTCCATGGGATTAATAGTCTGATTCATCACCTGAAGCGTAGGAGTTCCAATCGTCATTGACGTGTCTTTTTTTGTTCTCTTTAGGGCAAGAAGCTTAGAAAATTGCACCTAGTCCTATAAGGACCTTTGCGCTGCTTCCGGGTGGCAGGGTATTCTGGATGGTTAAGGTTGTTAAGGTAGGCATCGCCCACTATCGAGATCCATCAGAAAGAGTTTAGGGCACTAATCTCAAGTCATTTCCCCTCGAAAGAGTGGAGGCCAGTTTTGAACCAGCCCCTCCAGCCAAAGCAGGCAGGGGGTTGGCACACCCTTATATTGAGACTAGCAAGAACATCTGATACTTAGGGAATGAACTCCACCAGCTCCATCAGTCATCTCCCGCAGTAGACTAGACCTATCTAATTACCTTTGCGCCCCATAATTTCGACATTTCAGGTAGGGTTGTGCTACTCCTAAATATCCATAAGGTTTTCAAGATTTTAAGTGACATATCGGTTTTGCTCTAATGCTATTCTCTTGATTTATTAAAATAGCTTATATTGAATGACATTTAAATAAGTTGAAGTCAAAAATCAACTGAACGATTCAAGTTTCCTGTTTATAAGAATCAGTTTGGCAGAATAATTAAATTGGTAATATTGATGAATTTGTATTTGGAGCAAAATCTAGGACCTTTCATTTCCAGTTAGAAAAAACGCAAGAGCAGTGGTAGCCAAATTTAGTAGACATCGGTTTTCAAAGATGAAATTCTAACCTAGGCAGTATTCGGGCCTATCACTTGAGCCTGAACAAATTTCATTTCTGTATGTCTGACAGTCTGTTCGCACGATATCTCGAAAATGAACTGACCTATATTCTTGAGCACTGAGTACGATGATGGTACATACCACTTTATGGGAATTGGCAGAAAGTTAGAGAATATTTTTATATTCTTCTTATAGGTAACCATGATGGCAAGGAGAAAATTGTAGAATAAGTAAATTTGTAAACAAACTCAGTACACTCATAAGAAATTTTATTGATTTTTATATTAACTCATATAGACTAAACTATCCTAACATATACAACATACGAATGTTTAGTTCAGCTCCATTTCACCTTCCGCTTAGTGAAATGGTTCTCCGATGAGATCAATGTGAACATCTCTGCTTCTACATCTTACGTGCTTTCTTAGTCTACTGTATTTGTCTCGATGATGTCGAAACGATGCTAAAAGTTCGTGTTGAGCTTCTTATTTTATCTCTTCAGACAAAACATGGACTCCACATTCCGGGAGCTAAATCTGTTCCGGACAGCATCATGATTTAATCAGGACAATGCTCTAAGTGTGAAAATTGAAAATGGAAGACGAACTCCACACATTTGCATTGAATTCAACCTCCCCCCCTCACCACCATACCTGGGTTTACATGCAACACCAAGTTATGGTGACTGTCTTGTGTGTATAGAATCTTTATTATTTAAACACCTTATTAGAAGCCCAATTAATGATCAACAATTCTGAATGATATTAATGTGACAAAGATGCCTTGAGGAAAATTTTTATTCATAGCAGGCTTTAAATTTTTACTGTGGGAAACTTCATGACTACATAGTCAACACAAGAACGTGTTCTGTGGATGATTATCCGTTCAATCAATTCGTCTCGAAAAGTTCTATTGCGGGTAACACTTAAATTAAAATCTACTATGGCTTGTATAAATTGTTCTGTCGCTCTATCTGTAATATGAATGGGGCTATATATTTGACATTTTTGCTAAATCGAACTTCAGCGAAGTCTGAAACTCAAACACGGTGTGTATGGCGAGTACTCCTACCTTTGTTTTGTTCAGCAGTACTTTGATGTCGCCATCTCGTACCGGAGGGAGAAACCAAGCGCCAATACAGAGCTGGAAAGCTAGTCACTGATGAAAGGCGATTTAATAAAAGATGTGGATAGAGGCTTCTCTGTAGAAGTCAGATCTCGCAATTATCTTACAATGTATTTGTTTGTTACAGTACTGGTTTTGCCAATCTCGTACCGTAGGGAGAACCCCCGAAATCGCCAATAACGAGCTGTAAAGCGAGTTATAAGATGTGGATAGGAGGCTCTTCTGAGCATAGTCAGATTTCAAATTAATTTACATGTTTTGTTTGTTACAGTAACTGTTTCGGCCATTCTCGTTACCGGAGGGAGAAACCAGCGCACAGTATACGATGCTGAAAGCTAGCACTGGAAAGGCGATTAATAAGATGTTGGATAGAGGCCTCTCTGAGAAGTCAGATCTCAATTATTTACATGTTTTGTTTGGTTTACAGTACTGTTTTTTCGCCATCTCGTACCGGAGTGGAGAAAACCAGGCGCCAATACGCAGCTGGGAAAGCTAGCACTGAAAGCGATTGTAAGATGTGGATAGAAGGCCATCCGAGAAGCCAGGGGTATAGTACTGATTGGCCTACATCTTCAAAATCTGATATTTAGAAAACAATCCAGAATTTAACACAACTCTCTTAACACTCGTTATTTAGATAGATAAACGCGACTTAATAAAAGCCTTAATTCTTTACAAGGCTCATTACAAGTGTGTGTACACCAAATAGTGTAGATAGTGGAATTGGGTTATTGAATTTTGTTTTATTGTGTGGAGCTTATTGTTTAGTATAAAGAAGTAACTTGTCCATGTGGACAGGTTGTGTTGATTGTTCTTAGCATTGTGTGGACTCCTCTATTACGGCCTTAGATTTAGTTCACCCGAGAGGCCACCCAGAGATGATGGCACGTGTCATAAGATCTCACTTTGTATCTATCTTCCCTTTGGTGTCCGTTTAGGCATAGAAATTGTAAAGTTCCCAATATGCTAAGTTCCTGTGCGTATATTGATGGAGAAAGCCTATTGGGCAGGGTGACCTTAGAGCAGCCCAACGACGTACTGGCTGAAATGACAACTAGGAAAATAATTTTAAAACTTCAAAACTCAGGAAATACTTTTGGAAAGATGTTTAATATAAATATAAAGAAAAATATGTTGAATAATATGTTTAAACTCTTTTTTATGACTTAGCCTTTCCAAGTGGCGGTAGTAGAAAAGGTTTAATATCATTAAACTGGATAACCGGAGAAAGGGTAAGAGAGGCAAATCTTGATATTAGCTATTCTTAAGGTCACTTCCCTAGGAATTTAAGTAATCAGAATGTTGTGTTTTGAAGATGCCATGAAAATAAAATGTAATAGTTTCTGTAAAAGAATCAAAAAATAGCTAAGTCTTACGATGAAACCAAATTATTGGAACATTACAAGTCCAAATATTTGTGGAATTTTGTTAGGTAATGACACTGATACCATCTGAGATAATTGAACCTTGGCGTTGAAAAACAACTGAATAAAAGATTGTTTAGTGAGCACTTTTTAATAGCTATTTTTCGTGGAGTAGCCGCGGACATGGTGATCAGGTAATGCCGCACAGCCATCCGAACCCACCCAGCCCGTCCGGTAAGTCAGCAGGATGTATCATCAGCGAGAATGTTCAGTCCTCGCCAAAGTGTGGGATGATGTGAGGCGGCTGAGGAACACTGTGGTTCAACTGGGATGGGCACGTATCCGTGGTTGGTGTTATAATAAAGGTGTTTTTCCATTCATCTAATATTGTACTCATTTAGTAAACTCCATTTTGAACCCATGGCTATTTTCAATCGTATACATAAAGTATGTAATACTTCATACCAATCTTTGAATCAAGTTTCTAAACATCAAATAGAAAATTATAGGCCAATCATTAGTCATATCGGTATTATATAAAAATCACTTTGCATAAGACTCTTATGCGTAATATAAACTTACCCCAATTCACGTCAAGCAAACAACAAATTTTTAGTCCTACACCACAATACGGGCGTTCCGTCAAAAGGTTAAAATCCTATGTTATCTGCAAATTTTTTATACATTTAATTCATTACATTTACAACTTCTCTTGACCACTAACTGTACTTCGATAGAACACTCTTTCTGTGATCTCAGCAGGCAGTAAGGCGTAGCCAGAAAATTTCGTTCGGGGGGGGGCTTCGGGGGGGGCGGGTCCGGAAACCCGGGGGGATCCCCAGGGGACGTTTTTTGTTGTGTTATAATTTTGCCAATGAATTCACTGGTTAAACAAGTGTAAAATACCAAAACACATGGAGCTTTAGTAACTACGGCCTTATAGAAAGTGGAAATATGTTAATAGGCAACAATTAAACTTCTCACAGGCAACTCTGAGTACCACTACAAATTTTGCTTGTTATAGCTTCAGAAACTTTACGAATGTTTCGATTCTGGGCCGTGGTAGAAGGGGCACCAATAGTGGATGTTGGAGTTCACTGGATAAGAAAGAAAAAAAAATGAACACAACAGACCTTCACGTCAAGCGCTATAATTGACGCTCAACTATACTACTCTGATGGAGAAAATGAAAATACTCCTTCGGGGACATTGGGCCACTGACGGCCGAAAACCCTTTAGGAAAAAAGAAGGGCGATTTTCGAGCGTTTTTGCGGTATGCTCGGCGTTTGAGTTAAGTTAGGTGTAGTGGTAGAGTAGAGTTTAGGTGTTTATTTTATAGTAGTAGTAGAGGTTGTAGTTTTTTTTAGTTTAATGAGATCAAACTAATCGGTCGGAAAATGGCACCCGGAAGGAAAGAATCAGAAAAAACCTCTACTGATTAGAAGTTTGGCCACTTTTGGATTTCACTTTGTATTTGAGGGTATTTATGAATGACTGTATAAATGACGATTGGTTTAGTATCATTACACTGTAGATCGAGTATATAATTATCGGAAACAATCACTTTTCGGGTCGGAAATAAAAATACACCTGAAAACTCTACTGATTAGAATTTGGCCACTTTGGATTTCACTGGATTGAGGTATTTTGATGAGTGACATCTATAATGAGCGAGTTGTTTATGTATCATTTATCACTGTAGACGAGTATATAATTATCGGGGAAATAAAAAATCACTTTCTGGTCGGAAATAAAATACACCTGAATAACTTCTACTGATTAGAAGTTTGGCCACTTTGGATTTCACTGATTGAAGCGGTATAGTTTAATGAGTGACATTTATAATTGACGATTGTTTGTATCCATTACACTGTTAGACGAGTATAATAATTAGTCGGAATAAAATTCACTTTCGTGTTCGGAAATAAAATACACAACTGAAATTACTCTAATGATTAAGAACTTCAACTACTTCGGACTTCGGTTATTGAATGGGATAAACGTTGGTATTTTGTTTTATTGAGTTAGAACGACGTTATTTTTTGTTGTAATTAAACGGGACTCGGGTAAAGCGTACTGCGACTACTACCTTATATAATTATCGAGAAAAAAAAACACTGTCCGGGTTCGGTAAATACCGAAGGAAAAGGCTCTTTGTTACTTGATTCGCCCTTTTGAACGATTTTTGGATTTCGACTGGTTGAAATTGTGGTTGAGGTAAAAGTAGTACTTATAATTATGTTAGGACATTGAATTTAGAGATTAAATTCAACGCCGACTAATAAATAGTATAAACTATCGAAAAAAAAAACATAAAATAATCACTTCCGATCGGTTTTATTATACTAAGGGAAGAAAAAAATGGAAATAATACCCTCTGTCAGTGAAAATCACAAAGTATGTCGGAACTTTCTTATCAGTAGAGTTTTTTTTTCCGGTTGTATTTATCTGACCGGAAGCGATTTTTGTAAATTTCTTATTTGATAATTTATTATATAGAGATATTAGTCTGGCAGTTCAATTGATACCTAAAATCAATTGTTCTAGAACATAATTCTAAGTACTCCCCAAACTTTTATCACAACACAGTGAAATACCCACAAAATCGTCTAAAATCTGAGATCATTAGAGCTTTTCTCCCTCGGTATAATAATTCGGACCGGAGGTAATAATAATTATAATAACTGAGATAATACTTTTTATTGTGTCAAGAATAATAAAAATTGCATTACAATCGTTCCAAAATTAAATTTTATTTAGAAATATGTATATCTAAATTTTAAATGTGCCCCCATTCGTTACCCGTTCAATGACACAGTCCACACTCATTCCTGTAAGACTGTGATACATACTTACAGCCATGACCAGTTTTATAAATCTCTCTAAAATTATTAACCGACCAGAAATAGAGGATGATCGAAATTACATTTCAGATTTCAATCCCAGCGGCTCATCATATATACTCTTCCACTGAATAAAAACACACCTCGAACACCAAAAAGTGTTCTCAATCCGAGCTTTAAATTTTTGTGGGTTTCATTCAAATATTTTTATTTTCATCAGGGAGCTTGTTGATCAGCCTTAACACCAACCTCGGATGTGTAAACGTTTGAATGCGGCCTGTTTCTGTGCGGATGTAACCCGAAGGTTGTTTCCCCTGCCTCTTGTTCCCGTACTGAGATAGAACGTCCCTGCCCCCGGACGAACTCGCACTTAAATCGGCAGTACATGAGCCGACATCGAGGATTGTAGACGGACAGGGAAAAGTTAGCAATCCAAGCTCCATTTAAATGGCATCTCTGCATGAATTTCGGGATTTCATTTTGAAATGATGCGGACAGTCTTTCTTTTGACTATTCTAAATACTCGACTCAATAATTTGTATTTAGAACAGCGGAAACCCATAGCCTGCAACTTCGATGGGGGTGTACAAGGCCGAGAGTAGGCCAATTTTTTAGTACATCCCGGGAGCAAAAATTTTGATAAAGTTCCGTGCAGAGCATTAAATGGCCTGGAAGAAACTCTTGCGCAGGTTACTATTTAATGTGATTGTCTCAAGGTCAGACTTCGATTAAGGTACATTCCTCCGAGTGAACTTGGGTTGTGAATCTAGTTTTTCCTCTAATGAGGACATCGTCCGCCCACCATCACAGCAGCGCGATGCTCCTAATCTCTCTTTGCCGCAAAACAGAAATTTCATGTGCATTTGATTTGAAGTTGTTGGTTCTCAGATTTAATTTAGAAAAACAAAACTGAATACATGAATTCAAGTTCTAAAAAGGTAATTATTTCTAATTCATCGTTTTGTTGGAGCTTTAATTGCAGAAGGCGTTTGTTACTCCGTCTAACATACTGGACCATTTTTCTTTCCTCTCAGGAGGCGATGAAGTTCCTTCCGCCTGCTGATGTACACAAGGAATCAAGGACTCTGGGTCCAAGTAAAAGATCCCTGTGGGATCTACACATAGGAAATAAGTCGCCTAATTTTTAAAAGCGATTTAATTGTTTTTTTTTTTCTCGATAATTATTATATGTATTAGTCGGGGGCGTTGAATTATATACCTGAAAATCAAACCGTCCTAAAATAATCCTAAGTACCAACCTTTTACCTCAACCACTCAAACCAATTGAATAATCCAAAATCGTTCCAAAACTTGAATCTGTAGTGAGCTTTTCCTTTCGGTATTTACCGACTGTGAAGTGATTTTTTATTTCCTCGGATAATTAATATAGGTACGGTGTACAGTTTAATCGATAGACAAAAATCCTTCGTCCTAACTCAATCGAAAACCCCGGACGTTTTAACCTCAAAAACATTTAAAGAGTCCAATTTAGTTTGAAGTTCTAATCATTAGGTAGAGTTTTCAAGTGTATTTTTTTCCGACCGAAAAAGAATGTGATTTTTTTTTTTTTCGACAATTATTATACACGTTTACAGTTTTAAATGGACGAAACCTAAAACATCAACGTCGTAACTTAATTCTAAGTCAGTCACTTTTACGTCCCCACGACGAATTTAGAACCGAAGTGGTCGCTTAATTTTAAACTGGTTCGTCGTGGTTACGGTTTCAGGTGACCTTTGCGACGTCACAGTGAACCCGCGCCCTATAGTAAATTAACCGTGATTACACTAACACTATCCGAAAGAGGCCGAAGCCCAAAAGTATCGTTTGATACTTTATGATTTTAAAAAAACGGGGAAAGGACAATTATATTTTTTTAACAACGGTCACTTCAAATCAGTGACAATATCAATCAATTTAATGTTTGTAAGACAAGAGTAATGATAACATGTTTTTATTCTCCTGCACCATTGCCTTTATTTTTTAATATTGTCTTAAAATTTCGGGGGGGGTCCGGAACGCCCCTGGAACCCCCCCCCCTTTCACCTTTACCGCTAACGCCACTGTCAGCAGGGCGTTTTTAATTATGTCATGGTATGACGTTTTGCCTGAGGTTAAACTTGAGACATATGGTATTCGAGAAGGTATTTTGCTTCAATAATTACCTTTTACCTTTTATAAAGAAGACAAAGAAAAACAAGTCGTATAAAAA
>NW_025787191.1:0-14061 GCF_021130785.1 Homalodisca vitripennis
TTTTTATTTTTGATCAAGTTTTTTTTCCATTTCACAGTTAAACATACGATTATTTGGTACACACATGATTATTATTCATTGCTATTTGATGGAATAAAGTTATGTAGGATTATTTATCACCCTTTTCCATTCTAAAATTACTACTAACTCGCTGTTTTTTTATCTTATAATTTAAAAAATACTACCAGTATACAGGTACATACTCTATCCAAATTTTTACTATTCGATTTGTCTAGTCCAAAATTAATAATAAGTATAGTAAATATCCCTTGCTAAGTTTACCATATGTCTGTATGTTAGCCAATTTTGAGAAAAATTGCATATTTATAAATGAATTGGAATTAAATTTTTTAAAACTTTGCACAAGCAACTTTATATGTATGTAATACCAGAGTTTCTAAAACGATTTTAGAAAAAATATCAATCAAGTTGTTTAAATTAGTAATATTTTAAAACGGATAAGTGTACAAGAAAACTTTTAATATTCGTGATATACAAAAAAGGTTAATAATATAAGATATTGTTTAAATAGGGTTACTTTTAGGATGCATATTTCTTACTAAATATGTTTATTAAAATAATATAGTAGTGGGCTACAAAAGAAAATTTTTTTGATTTATGACCTTTTTTAACCTCCTTTTTTTAACAATTCCGCTAAATATTATTTCCAGTATTCCTAGCAAACGTTATAGCAAGATGTTGGAAAATGATAATGATGAGCTCAGAATATTTCAGCTGTTAAAAACACAACCATCAGCAACAGATTATTAATCAGAGGTTTAAAACACTTGATTAGTGTATTGCTAAAGAATGGCGTCATTAACAAACCTTTTTTAACATCCGATTATATTTTAAGCCAAAATATATTTGATATTATAGTAAAGCATATTAGAAAGATTTTTTTGATTCTACAAGTTTCACCTATTTTAATTCAATATTGTTGTAAATCTTTGACGCGTGCGTGATCTTCGCTTTTTTTTTAAAATATTAACAGTTTGAAAATTTCTCCATTGATATTGTTCTAAAGCCTTTTCATAACATATCTTATTATTAGAATAAATACTCGAAGGTTGCAAAGTTTATAGTTTTGAAATATACTTTTTTACTAAAAACCAACAAAACAGAGAGACAAAAAACCAAGTTAAGCAGGATTAGAGCTATATTTTATACAAAGCATTTTCCTGACTTATTTAGACATGGTTAAATCAAGTTTTGTAACTTCAATTTCAAGAGTTAATTAAAGACACCCTTGTTATTAAAACCGTATTTGGCAAGGAAAAATAACATGACATGTAATGACATGTCCAAACATTAAGTTATTAGCGTTACATATAAGTGTAACAAATAGATTTCATGGACTGAAATCCATCCATTTCGTCAGGGTGAACCAACAAAAAGTACATTAATGACACCTATAAAATAATATATTTTTTAGACATTTAAAAAATGGAAAAGCGTTCATTGTTTGGATGAAAAGTTTAGAATATTAGTATTAGGTATACTTCCAATAATAATTTGTAAGTTTTAAACAAAAAATTAAGTTACTATAGATTATTTGATGCCCCTTATCTGACGTATTTGAGGCCTATTTCAAAAATGAATAATTTTGAGTATTTTAGGAACGCAAAAAGCGATATATACTTCATCAGGTTTGCTTTCAAAATGTTTACGGTTTTGTTCCCTACTCAAATGATGTATCAACCAATGGGTTACTATAATAGCAGAAAGTTTTTTGAGTCCTGCCATAACGCAATTTAAATATACTAAGAAGCAAGGTTTCTAATTTTCATACAGTTCTACCCATAAATATATTCCAAAAACACAAGTAATATCAAAAGGCAAGAAGAAACTTTCATACAGAATATAGACAATAGTGATGATCACTGCTTAAGTGCAACATGAAAAAAAAAAAACACATTGGACAACCTTTGAAGCTAATTAAACTTCATATTTCCTGTAAATTTGGACCAAAGAAAATACTCACATTTTATTACAATGAAATATAACCCCAACGACGATTGGCACTTTCTCTTACAGAAGTTAATAAAAAATGAGTTCATAGGAACAAATATGCTTTCAAAAAATTTAAAGTAAAAAGATGAAGATTTTGAATGAAATTTTGTTATAGATCCAAGCTTAGTGGAAGTACTTCAAAAATCAGATACTACGATATTTCCCTTCTGCAGCTAAACAGTAAAATTTATAAAGTAACTATAATAGCTAGAAGTTTATTATGTAAATCCCGACTTCATTAAAATTAATAACGAAACCGCAAATGTATGTCCATATGAAAATATGTTTATTATTTTATTAGTATATATATTTACAACAAAATGCTTTGTAAAAGAATTATCTTGATCCTTAATAAAACTTATCTTTTAAAATAGTAATTTCTCAGCATTTAGTATCACCACTAAACTATCAATATATATTAAACCACGATACAGTGATTACATATACAGAGTGTATACCTAAAGGGCGTCCACAAAATTCTGTAGTTGATAGTATTTCGTTATTTCAAACAAAAAACTTCATGTAAACGACACAGGTCTGAGAATTTTTTTTTTTAGTCGCTTTAGCCGGTAGCCGCCATTATGTTTTTTTAATTACAACATGTATTATATTTAAAATTAATAAAGCTAAGGAAACCAGTAAACAACAGGTATTAATATACAATTGAAAACTACCTCGATCGACTGACTTTGACATGTTTGGCGCTCCTTATTTGTGCAAGTCCAGTCTTTAAAGTGGTCCGTGCTCGCTTAATGCATGGACGGATTTATTTTAAATAAGTACAGGTTGAAATTGGTAAATGAAACTTTTTCAAAATAACTTGATTGTATCCCAAATGTTTTATAACCTTACTGGTGTTATTTTCGTGTACATTAACAAACTTCGCAAATAATGACATTACTACTAATTGTGCTCTGTTACTTTTACTACTTGTTGGATTATACTGTTCTGTTGTTTACACACAAGTTTACAAGTGTTACTAAGTGCCTAATAAGTGTCCATGTTCTTGAATGATAATAATAAAAAAAATAATTTCCCCCCTCCGATAAAGTTATAATATGTGGCAGATTATTTTGGGCCCCTCTTTCTTCGAGTACAGTTGGTGCATGACATAATAATAATTAATCGCTTATAAGTTATACCCTAGTTATACAAAACGAATAGAACATTTTTTAATTATACTTTATTTAACGTTTTTAGATAGTCAAAATGAAAATTAAGTAATGTTTTACTCGTTTACCCAAAAATAATTGGTCTTTCAAATATACGTTCCCTACAGCAAGCAATTTGTGACACATGCTGATCTTATAATAGATTCTTTTAGATTTTTATAAAGGTAAAAATTTTACTTTGTATGCTTCATAAGAATTCTAAATCGAATTAGCAGTTTTTCCATATATTTTTGCTACATTTTAAATTTATACTCAAGGCCTAGCTACTGCATGACAAATGAACTATAGGAAGTGGCAAATGAAACCGGTAATAGAGGGGCGTTGGAGGAAAAGTGTAATGTGAAATAGGACGTGCTCGAAGCTTCTGGCAGATAAACCCCCACGCTCTAACACTTATCCAATCCATTCACTCCAGCAATATACTTTATATGGTGTTGGGGTTTTTAGATCATCTAAACTTAGGAACCACTTTAAAGGAGGGTATGAAATGTTCTACAAAAAGCATCATTTTATTAAACTAAGAAAGGCTAAATCCCCATCTCAAACAGTGGTAAAATAGTAAATACTGTTGGGCAAATTTGACCTTTTCCAACAGATTGAGATTTCGTAATTTAATAAGCAAAGCTTTTTTATTGTTGATCGCCGGGGCTCAGTTTGGGCAATTTATTTTTGTCTATTATTTTCCCACCCCTGGCCACTTCTTGTCAGTCGGTGGGGGAGACCCGACCGTCAAGTATTGATTTTCTGCCTGGTTTGGACTGATTGGTTGAGGTCAGCTGTGTTGGACCTTGACTTAGTTTTTTACCGACCAGCTGTTCACCGGCACCGGCACTCGCTACCTGTTCGGAGCGGTCAGACCTGTTCGGAGACACGTTCGGAGAAGCTACTGCGTTTGCTGTTCTGGTTCGCTTCTCGTCCCGTTCCACATGGCTGGCTAATTCTCCGACTTTCGGCAGGTAATTGCTCTTGTTGCACTCTCTTAACTTATTTAGTTGGCGGTTTTTTTTCTCTCCTCACACCCAGACATTTTAACGTAGTTTAGTTATAAGTAATTTATATATATTTATTTTGTAACTTGTGTTCCTCGTGAAACGTGTTCGTGTCGCAAAGTGTTCGTTCCTAGTCTTTCGTACGTTCTAAAATTTGTTAATTTATTTACTTTGCCAGTTAAGTTTTCTTATTTTTGCTCTAGTGCTTTCTAACTAGTCCGTTCGCGTGGCGAACGGAAATTATTTATTCCGTGAGTACACACTTTTGTTTTTTTTTTTAGTGTAAAGCGAGACGGTACAGACCTTTGCAAATTTATTGTTACCATCGTGTTTTGTTGTGCGTGCAAATTGTGGTGGCAACATCCATGATTTCTATTTTATTAATTTAATTATTGCCTTTATAGTAGCGGTTGAAACTGATGTAGAATTTAATTATTGGTTTATTTGGGAAATAGTGTTATTTGTTATTATTTGTAAATTATATAATTTATTATTAGGCCTACCTTACAATTTTTTTTAAAAAATATTTAATAGCAAAATGTAAATTATTATAATAGAATGATTAAAATCCAGCGAATTATAGTTTACAAGTAAATGTTATCAACGCTTATTTCAAATTTAGTATGGCTGTCCTAGCCTATGTAATATTTAATATTGTCACCAAGTAGTGCTTCTTAAAATACTTGGTGTCGAAGTTATTTTTAGGAAAAAGTCCCGTTGATACTTAAAAGGTACTGTTAGTGTTACAGAGCGTTAATTTTAATTGTTTTAAATTTTTAAAAAAAAAATTTATATATACTTTGTGGCAAACATAATTAAGTTTAAATATTTCTTCGGGTTATACTAATATTTTTCTAAATATCTACTGGTTATGTTTGGGATTCCATTAGGGTCCCCGTGAGTGTCGTCAGCGGGACTGGTGCGGCGAGTCAGCCCAATGAAAAACCAATGGAAACCAAAACTGAATGTCCCCCGCGCCCTGGGCCAGTGGCTCCTTGTACCGGCATCCAACCGGAAGTGCATGTGCTCATATTCATCTTCATCTGGAACAAGGTTTGGATCCAAAATGTTTTTATTTACTTTTCTAATACTGAACTTGGGCGAGGCTTGGGGTGCAGCGAGCGCTTGCCAGATATTTAGATCTGAGATGAGGGCCAGTGTTAAGAGTAGTGTAGTAATTTAGTTTAGTTAACATGAATTTCTGAAAGGGGAGGATTTCATCGTTAATAATTCGGATTCGTGGAGGCAACTTAAGCCCCCGCCTCCTTCGAAAATCGTCTTTAAATATTTTTTTTATCTTTTGGCTACAAACCTGAACCAAAATTACTTTTTAAAAATAGTGGGCCTAGAAATTCTACAACCTTTTCCCCTCCCCTCAGTTCATAACAACTTACCTGTTAAAAGATAAATTTTCCTATCATGCCGTACATGAAATTAAGTTATTTAGTATGTTATAATTATTTTATTTATTAATTTATTGTTTCTATTTTATTATAGTTATTGTCCTTTATTGGAATTTCTAATTGATTGTTGTTATTTAGTTCTTAATTTACGCGGTGGCACCCGTGGTGCTGAATTAATTGTATTTTGGCATGGAAATGTTCTGCCACCTGTTAATTTATATTTCAATTACTCGAAATCTTGACTCGTTGTCCTCTCGTCCCACTAGATGGCCATTGTGATTGTTTTTTTTTTTATGATTTGGCTTCCGAGTTTGGGAGGGGCACGCTTCCGAGCCCTCCTGTATTTTTCGCTTACTCGGCAACAGAAATGGTAGCAGAGCGTGGTTACGTGTTTTTAACCCTCTGGCGGGCCCGGGGTTTATGTTTTGCCACTGTGTGGTGAGAGACATGAGTTGAAAGTGTTAGTTGACTTCTGTGCCGTCACGCTGTGCCATATTTTTTGGCCGATCGACAGGATGTGTTGGTGAACTTATTTATTTTCGGATGATTTGTTACGTGTTTGTTTTTGTTATAGTCTTTGTCCATCGTTTGTTTTTTTTTTTCTGGTTTTTGTTCTGGTACGGCTTAGTGTTTTGTTGCGGTATTTTGGTTTCGCTGCCGTGTTTTCGTGGACGGGCAGGAATTCTGGTGACCCTGCTGAGAGTGTTTGTTTCACTGCGATCACGTTTGTCGCCTTAGTTATTGCTTTGTTAGTCGTTGCCATCGAGTCAGTGTGTTTTCTGTTAGTTTTTGTTACTCTGTTGTTATCATGCCTGTCTCTCTGGTGCCTGAATACTTGTTGAAGGAGGATCTCCATTTTGAGTTGTTGGCTCGTGGGCTCACTCCGGGTTCCGACTGCGAGTCCATGCGGAAGCAACTGCGGGATAACATGGACCTGGACACTGACCTGGCCTAGGGATTTTGTGCGTTCCAGATGCATAGGCCTATTTTGGAGTGCTAAGTTGGAGACGTTTGAAAATAGTCAGGAGGACTGGTTGGAGTCGCCGCCTACTGGCCGAGAGAGGGCTAGGTATTTGTCCCGGCTTATCCCGATCTTCAAATGAGGTTGTCGCTACTTAGATCCAAGCTTTCTAGTTCTGGTGATAAGGAGTGGTTGTGAGGAACGCATCACCTTGGTTGCCGGCCTGCTAACTGTACTCGAGAAGTGGACGATGGGGCAAAGGCTACTCCTGAAAAAAAACTTTGTCTGCGGTTGACTCAGCTGCGGCTTGTAAGAGGTGAAGGCCGGATCCCTGGGTCAGTCGTTGCGGAGGTGTCTGGTGTGTGACGGGACCAGGGGGCCTGTGACCCAAATGCCTGCTGGGACTCTGGAGGACTAGGGACTCTGTGGTGACTGGATCCTTTGTGCAGTATCACAAGCTTCCAAACCCACTTACCACGTTGCTGCAGCGACTACCAACGGTGGATGGTCCTGGATACTGAAGCCTTGGCTGCGGATTTCTATCGGAGGATCCTGCGACTGCATGAATTTTGCCTGGTCTTCAGGGAGCGAGCTTCGCTGCATTTCATCTCTCCGTTTTGTAGGCCACCTTTTGGTGACTGTCTGGATTCGAGTTCTCCAGAGGGGTGGTACCCTGGATGTTTTTCATAGGGAGGCATTGGATTTCTTTGTTCCTGGTCCATTGAGGGAACGTCTCCGTGTGGAGAAATTCTTTAGGCCTCAGGGCAACGGAGAGAGTTTGGCTAAGTTTGTGGCCGAGGTGAGGGACACTGTATAGGGTGTTAAGGCTCAATATCCCCGAAAGTACTGTGGTCACCACCCATTCCTTGAGGGTCTCTATCCTGAAGAGAGGTCCCGTCTAGTTTTTGCTGGTCGCCAATACCACCTTTTCTGAACTGGACCGTCAGTGCATGGCCTCGCGCAGCGTGCAAGTTTGCTGACCGGCAGAGGGCGGAGAGGAACAATCATCGTTCCATCCAGCCCTCCCCAGGGCAGTCACGGCCGTACAGAATCCCGTGGATGGGGCACACCACTCAGGTGGGGCTTCGTCCTACCCATCTGCTATGCCTGTGGTGAACAAGGTCCATACTCGTTTCTCCGGGAGTGTCCTAGGAGATATCGCACTGGTCCAAAAAATTAGATCAAAGGGGGGTTTTATCTGAAGTTCCCCCGAGGTCTAAGAAAAAATTATCAAAAAAATAGTACCATATGCGAAAAGATTTGATGTAATAGATTGGACACTACGAGCCCTAGCAGAAAAGGGAAAACTACGGCTTAGGACAGCCATCTTTCGGTGGTGCCCTTATATCAATATCTTAGTGGGAGACCTCAGTGCATAAGGCCCTAGTTGATTCCGGGTCAGCCTGTAGCCTCATCTCTTCCCGTCTTTTTGAAGCCATTTCAAGGTTAGGTTTTGGTGAAGCACACCGAGGAGTCCTTCTTTAACGTTTGCTGGACTGCTTCTAATTCCCCTCTTCCAATTTCGAGGAAGGCTTCAATCAAGTTTAAGGTTGAATGTTTTTCATGGGTGTGGAGCTTCCTTGTGGCCCAGGACCTGAGCATCGACTGTATTTTGGGGGCGGATTTTATTCAAAAGACTGGTTTAGGTGCTGGATCTTTCAGGCGGGCCAGTCCCTATTTCAAATTCAATCGGCGAGTGGTCAGTCCCCTTTTCTGATTAAATTCAAATCGACACCGCAGGTTGGTGAGGTGGAGTGTGAGGAAGGTTTCTGCCCGGCTGGGGACCCGTTCGGTCACTTGGATGAGGAGCAAGCTGGGGTTCTCCGTGAGCTTTGCTCAAGATTTCCGGAGGTCCTCACACCCAAGCGTCGGTTCTACCCCATCTTAAAGAATATGAAAAATCGACTGACTGACAACTCAGGCCAGTAACGCATCCCATTCCATACAATTTGGCTCCTCCAAAGATGGAGGTTATGCGTGGTATCAACAAGGAATCTCTTGTATCAATGGAGTTAATGAGCCCCCCTCAAACTCATCGTATGCCAGTCCAGAGTTTCTTGGTTCCAAAGCCTAATGGAAAACCATCGTATGGTGGTTGACCTAAGAAAACTTAATGCCAAAATTGAAATAGACACATTGCCTCTCCCCGAATCTCCATTCTGCTTTTGATTGGTTCGGTAAGGCCAAATTTTTCACTATATTTGAATTTGAACCAAGCATATCAGTCAGATTCCGTTGAAGAAGGAATCACGTCCTCTCACGGCCTTCTGTAGTTCCGTGGAATTTGTAACAGTACCGATCTGTGCCTATGGGGCTAGCTGAGGGGCCCAAAACGTTAACTATGTGTGCTTGACTCCATCTCCAACGATGTGAAGTTCATGTATGTCATTAATTATCTTGATGACCTTCTGGCCTACGGTGAGTCTTTGCACTGAACACGATTAAACATCTTGAGGAGGTATTGGGTTAGGTTGGGTAGGGCTGGGCCTTACAGATCAAGTCCGGAGAAGGTGTCTTACGCCAAGTCTGAAATATCGTTTCTCGGTCACCTCGTGTCCGTCTAGGGGGTGAATCTATAGACCCTGCCAGTACTCAAGGCATTCGTGATTTCCCTCCTCCGAAGGCTGCCAAGGGTAGTTATGCCAGATTCATAGTGCATGGTTAAGATTGTCTACCGTAGGTTTATTTCCTGACTTTGCCGAGGTTGCCGCCCCTCTGAACGCTTTAAGAAGGAAAGACTCAAAGTTCGTTTGGGGTGAAGATCAAGAACGTGCTTTTCAACTGCTTAGGGATGCCATTATCCAACCTCCTGTGCTGCGAATACCGGACTTTAGTAGGCCCTTCATCTTGCAGAACTGACACCTCATCCTGTGCTGTAGGAGCTGTGCTTTCTCAAGAATTCGACGCGCGCTCGAGCAACCTATTCGCTTTTGCATCTAGGACTTTGACCCTTCCAGAAAAGAAATCTTCTATTTATGAGCTGGCGTGTCCTGGCGTTCGTTTTCCGGCATGGAAAAGTTTCGGAGGTTCCTAGAGCATTCCGAATTTCTGGCTGGAAACTGACAATCAGGCTCTTTCCAGCTATTGGCCCATCCTCGACAACTCGGGAAGATTGGTCTCTGGGTTGTCAAAATTGCGGCCTTTAAATTTCAGGGTGCAGCACATTCGCGGTACCCAAAACGTCCGTCGCCGATGCTCTTTCTAGAATGTATCATCTACCCAGCGAGTCCTGTTGATTCTCAAGCACCGTTGTTTGGGTACTGTGATGTTTGGATTTCCCTGCTGCCTTTGAGAGTTTTGGCTCTCACCAAACTACAAGACCCCGAGTTGTCAAACATCATTGGTGAGCTCCAGGAGGGAGAAGCCACACGTCTCCTTACTTCTTGTCCAAGGGTGTCCTCTGCTGTCGTGCCCGTACGCGGAGGTGGTTCCCAAGATTGTTCTGCCGAAGTGCCCCCATAACCGATGGTCTTTTCCTACTTTCATGTTTCTCCCGTGGGCGGTCATTTAAGGTATTCACAAGACCATCGCTAAAATCAGAGATAAGTTTCATCTGGAAGCGAGTATGGACAGAGACATTGGCTGGTAGAGTTAACGAGCTTGTCATCTTTGCATCGGTCAGTAAAACAGCACAAAATACCAAAATTTAGGACTTCTTCCCTCCGAGGAGGCGGAGCGGCCCCTCCTGAGAAAGTGTTCCGTGACTATGTGGGACCCTTTCCCCGTAAGGCTAGTCTGGGAACACCTCCCTGCTTGTTGCTGTGGCTGCCTTTCTCTTAGTTTTGCTGGTTGATTCCTCTTAGGAGTGCCACGGGCGTCGCTCACCGTCAAGGCACTCAAGTCCCGCCTTCGACAGAATTTTGGAGTGCCCGCCACCTTCGTCTCAGACAACGGCACACAATTCGTGTCGATGAAGTTTCAATCGCTTACTGTTTTGGGCATACGGAATCAAACATGTTACGACATCTCCTTACAAGACCACCCCAGAACGCCTTCTCATGCTGAGGCGTTTTCAACAACCGCAATCTCAGAAGCCGGCCCTCATCGCTTATCACGCTGAGAAACAAACTACCTGGGATGAAAACCTTAGCTGGCTTCAGTTAGCCTTCAATTTCTGCTCTTCACGAAAAGTCATGATTCCACGCCTTTTTCCAGGTCATGTTTTAGTTCCTAGCCTCCTTCTTGATCCCTTGTCCTAATCTCTGGAGTCTGGATAGTCTTCTACCAGTACCCGTGGTACATACCAATGTAAGTGACACTTGGGAAGCAGTCCAGGGATAAGGGCTCCTACAGTCTAGGGAAAGGGTGAGGAGGAAATTCAATAGAGGGGACGTATTGCTAAACGAACCCCTTCCAGGTGGGGGATCTTGTCTTTTGTAAGGCCCATCCCGGTCAGTTTCGCCGTGGATAAACCGGCAGGGGCCAAGACTTTGCTATCGGTGGACACTCGTCCTCACCGGATTCTTCGTTTTCTTCTCACCCCCAGTTACTGTCTGAGGTTGGTTGATCCCTGTATCGGGGAGGTTGTGGCGGAATGCCCATGTTTCTCATCTGAAGGCCTTCCGTGGGTGAAACTGTCTGGTCAGTGCATCAGGATACTGGTGCGGCTGCGGGGTGTCCTGGGACTGATCACCCCTGGTTTTCACTGTGGTGTCGTTTTTACTCTCTTATCTGTTTTTCTTCTTTCTCCAAGAGAGGCGCCTCTCAAAAATTTTTTCAGGAGGGACCGGGGTGTTTTGTCTGCCTCCTGCTCAGGACTTCGTTTCCTGTTAGGGTTCATCGACTTATCCCGTATCCTGTGCCCAGAGCCTGGTTGGTTCTTCTTTCCAGTGGGGGAGAGGTTTTGTTTGGGGTTGCAAGCCCCTTTTTAGTGGGGGAGGTTGAGGCCGGGGCTCAGTTTGGGCAATTTATTTTTGTCTATTATTTTCCCACCTCGGCCACTCTTGTCAGTCCGGTGGGGAGTCACACCGTCAAGTATTGAATTTTCTGCCTGGTTGTACTGAATTGGGTTTGAGGGTCAGCTGGTTAGACCTTGAAACTAGTTTAAAACCGACCAGGCTGATCACCGGCACCGGCACGCAGGCTACTGGTTCGGAGCGGTCAGACTGTTCGGAGACACTTTGCGGAGAAGCTACTGCGTTTGCCTGTCCTGTTTTGCCTGCTTGCATCGACCCGTTCCACATGGCCTGGGCTAATTCTCCGACTTACGGCAGGTAATAGCTCTTTTGCACTCTCTTAACTTATTTAGTTGGCGGTTTTTCTCACCCACCCAGACATTTTAATCGTAGTTTAGTTATAAGTAATTTATATATATTTATTTTGTAACTTGTGTTCCTCGTGTACGTTGTTCGTGTCGCAAAGTGTTTTCGTTCTCCTGTCTTTCGTACGTTCTTAAAATTTGTTAATTTTTTTACTTTTCCAGTTCAGTTTTTCTATTTTTGCTCTAGTGCTCTTCTAACTGTTCCGGTACGGCGAACGGAAATTAGTTTAATTTCCCGTGTAACCACGACTATTGTTTTTTTTAGTGTAAGCTAGACGGTACAGACTTTGCAAATTTTTTTTGTTACCGCAGTTGTTTTGTGTTGCGTGCAAATTTGGGTGGCAACATCCATGATTTTCAAGTTTATTATTTAATTAATTGCCTTTATAGTAGCGTGAACTGATTAGAATTTCATTATTGTTATTCTTGGGAAATAATGTAATGTTATTATTTTGTAAATTATATAATTATTATTAGGCCTACCCTTACAATTATTATTTAATAGCAAAAATGTAAAATTATTATAATAGAATGAATTAAAATCCAGCGAATTATAGTTACAAGTAAACTGTTATCACGCTTAAATCATTTAGTAGGGCTGTCCCTAGCCTATGTTAAATATTTAATATTGTCACCAAGTAGTGCAATCTTAAAAATACTTGGTAGTCGAGTTTATATTTAGGAATTAGTCTTATGATACTTAAAAGTTACAGTTAGTTACAGATCGTGACTTTTTAATTATGTTAAGATTTAAAAAAAACATTTATATATACTTTGTGGCATATACATAATTAAGTTTTATTATTTCACGGTTAATACTAATAATTTTCTAAATATCTAACTGGTTAGGTTGGAATTCCATAGGGACCCCGTGAATGTCGTGCAGCGGGACTGGTGCGGTCGAGTCTTGCCCAATGAAAACCAACTGGAAATCCAAAACTGAATGCCCCCGCGCCCTGCGCATTGCTTCTGTAACCGGCATCCAACCGTAAGTGCATGTGCTCAAATTCATTTCATCTTGGACAAGGTTGGATCCAAAATGTATTTTTATTACTTTCACTAATACAGGTGAAACTGCGAGGATTGGGGTGCAGCGAGCGCTGCCAGATATTAGATCTGGAGGAGGGCCAGTGTTTAAGAGTAGTGTGGTAATTTAGTTTAGTTTACATGAACTGAAGGGGAGGATTTCATCTTTAATTCGGATTCGTTGAGGCAACTTAAGCCCCCGCCTCCTTCGAAAATCGGCTTTTAATAAATATTTTTTATTTATTTTTTGGCTACACAAACCTGAAACCAAATTACTTTTTAAAAATAGTGGGCCCTAGAAATTCTACAACCTTTTCCCTCCCCTCAGATCATAACACTTAACCTGTTTAAAAGAAATATTTTTTCCTACATGCCGTACCTTGATATTATGTTATTTAGTATGTTATATTAGTATTATTTATTATGTTATTGTTTTCAATGTTATTATGTTATTGTCCTTTATTGGAATTCTATTGATTGTTGTTATTTAGTTATTAAGTTACGCGTTGCACCGTGGTGCTGATAGTAATTGATATTTTGCAAGGAAATGTTTGCCACCTGTTAATTATATTTCATTTACTCGAAATCTTGTCTCGTTGTTCTCTCGTCCCCACAAGTGGCATGTGATTGTTTTTTTTTTTATGATTTTCTCCGAGTTTGGGAGGGGCACGCTTCGAGGCCATCCAGTATTTTTGCGCTTACTCACGGAACATTGTAAGGAACTACATGTTCTCTATTAAAAAAAAAAAAATTTTTCACCTCGGTAAAAGTTTTTTTACTAAAAATTTCCAGATGACATGTAAAAACAAGAAATACAATTTAGCATGCCGGACTTTCACAATTAATAATATTCTGTACAAAGCAAAAAATACCATAAAGGGAAAACAATTTTATTTTTCGGAAAAACTGTGTGAAACCTTACAGTACAAATCTATCGATAGTGCAGTTGCTAGCAAATAATTTCATTTATTATAACAGCACTTCCAGCAATGAATAATAACCTAAAAGAAATAAACAAATGTTTATTTTATAAGGTAAAATTCGAATATAAATTAAGATGAGGCGATAAAGTAACATTTCTCAATGGAATAATCTGTTTTCCCCTGGAATACGACTATCCTAAACTGTTGACTCCTTCCACTTCTACAAAGACTAGAACAGCAACAGTAAACAGAATCAAACTGTATAACATACATTGCAGGCGAAGGCACGTATTGCAACATAGCGGCTGGCAATG